>NC_044032.1:305411488-305428444 GCF_901765095.1 Microcaecilia unicolor
TCGCTTGCTCAGGTCACCATCGCCCCTGCCCCCTCCTGCATCAGTGCATCTGCTCCTCTCCAGCCTCCAAAGGGGGCCTGGCGCCAGGGTCTGTTTCTCTTCCTTTGTCTGCTCCTCCCTCGGTCTGTCACTCTCCTGCTCCTGTGTGCCAGAACCCGGGTTACCGCGTTAACGCAATCACCCAGGTCCTGACACACAGGAGCAGGAGAGAAACAGATCCCAACGCCGGGCCCCCCTTGGAGGCCAGGTTCAGGGAATCTTGCCTCTCCCCCTTCTCAGTGGCCCAACATTTCCACGCATTTTATTGCTGCTGGCAACAAGAGCCAGTGCAATGATGTTAGCAGGGAAATTCTAAAACAGGGTGCCCATAGACTGTTTGGTAGGAGCCTATTCTATCAGGAATATAGGCGTCTACATTTCTTTATACAATACCAGTGTAACTGCTTACATTCATGCATTAAAGATAGGTGTGATGAATACTTATACAAGTACCAATCATAGAGCTACGTAGAGAGATAAACGTGTACTGTAATTTACAGTATTTCATGTTATGTGTGTGTCCTGCCTATTCTCCACCCATATGTATGCCCCTTTTCAAAAATGACCACCACTAGAAATGGGGGGGGGGGTCTTTTACAAAGGCGCGATAGTGTTTTTAGTACGTACTAATGATTAGTGCTCGCTAAACACTAGAAACGCCCATAGGAATATATGGGTGTCTCTAGTATTTAGCACACACTTATTTTTAGTGGATGCCTTTGTAAAAGGCCTACGGGGTCTTTTGATATGTAGGCTCCTTTCTTTGGAATTCATTTTCTTCAGAATTACATGCTATTTCTAGGTGTATCACATCTCGTAAAGTTTTGAAGATTTGGTTGTTTAGAAATGATTATGGTCTTTCTTAGGTTTAATTCATTATTATTGAAGAATTGTTTTGAAATTCATATACTTTTTTATATTGTGGTTATGTAATTATTGCTTTGTATTTTATTTTATTTGTTTTTATTATTTATTTTTTTCTTTGTAAACCACTTTTAACACTTTATTGTACTTAGCAGTATATCAAGCTAATAAATCAAATCTATTTAAGTGATGGGCATGTTTACATAATACTGCTAAGGCAGATGTTTGGCATTCAAGTATGTATGTACACACATATGTGCATAAATGCCACTATTCTAAACATTCATACACATAATAGGCACATAAATGTTAGCACCTTTGTTATACAATTATTCCATTGGTTCTATAAGTGAACCTTGAACTTTATACCACCTGAAATGATCTTACAGGCTTCTCATACACTTAGATTTGGATTACCTCAATATGAACATTCCCAGAGCAATCTTGTACAAATGCATCATTGGAGATCATATTGTTGAATATGAAGCTTTGGAGTAAATATTCAGCCAGTGACACTCAGCGTTTTGTTGATCACTGCCAGCGTTATGCCCAGAAATTTAATAATGACCCATGTCTGGACTTCGGCATTGAATAACTGGGTTTGTAGAGCCATCTAAAGCATAGCCAGTTAAGACATTCTTTTACTAAGCTACGGTAAAAAAAGGACTACACTAGCATCAGCATGTGTTTTTGATGTACGCTGAGGCCCTCTTTAACTGCAGTGGGTAAAAGGCTGACTGTAGTTCTGGAAAAGAAATGGCTGTGTGGTAAGTGAACCACTTGCCGTGCAGCCATTTTGGGGAGGAGCACTTACCTGTACTACCACCTATTGAGGTGGCGGTAAGGGCTCCCATGCTAACCCGGCAGTAACTGAGCAGTACGCAGTGCTGCCTGATTACTGCTGGGTATGCACCAGTGCTGCAAAAACTGCGATATTCAGAACTTAACTGGCTATGGGGCACCACATAAAGACAGGACTGATTTTTATACGCTGTGGCGTACTAAGGGGGGGGGCGATGGGGGCAGTCCGCCCCGGGTGCACGCCGCTGGGGGGGGGGGTGCCGCGCGTCTGTCGGCAACACTCGTTCTCTGCTCCCTCTGGCCCCGGAATGGGTTATTTCCTGTAACAGGGCAGAGGGAGCAGGGAACAAGCATTGCTGACAGACGCGCGCCACCTCCCCCAGCAGGTAAAGATGCACCGGGGGGGGTGTCGTTTTGCTGGGGGAAGCTGCCCCTTCCACGTCCCCTGTCCCGCCCCTTCCACGCCCTCACCTCCCCCCTGTCATCTCTCTCCTCCCCTCCCCTTACTCTGCTATCCCTGGTGGTCTAGAGGTACCTCTTCGGGGCAGGAAGGAGCCCGCTCTTTCCTGCCCGGAGCTGCTAGCTGCCCTGCATCCTGTCCTGTGGTGAGTCCAGCTCTCGGCGTTTCAAAATGGCCACCGAGAGTTGAAGTCTCGCGAGGCTGCGTCAACTCTCGGCGGCCATTTTGAAACGCTGAGAGCCGGACTCACCACAGGACAGGATGCAGGGCAGCTAGCAGCAGTGCTCCGGGCAGGAAAGAGGGGGCTCTTTCCTGCCCCGAAGACGAAGAGGTACCTGTAGACCACCAGGGATAACAGAGTAAGGGGAGGGGGGATAGTCGCGTTTCGCCGGGGGGGGGGGGGTCGCGCTGCACCCGGGGGGGGGGGGCGCATCGGCGATCCGCCCTGGGTGTCAGCCCCCCTAGGAATGCCACTGTTTATACGGTCCTATTCTTATGGTTACTTTGGCCGGTTAAGTGCTAAATTTGTTTTGCACACTTTATTTATGCTCTGGTGGAAGCTGCTTAAATAAAAAGAATTAATAAAATAATATTATATTCTCTTTTTTGGAACCCATTGGAGCATCCTTACTTTTTTTTTTCTGTTTTGAATTAGTAATGTGATGACAAGCCCTGTTTTACCATGAGTTCTACTTAGTTATTTATGTTTATTTACATTTATATACTACTTTTGTTTTGTTTCTTTGTTCTTTAGCTTTTGAATTGGAAGCTATATATTTAATTATTTATGTTTTTATATTTTTAGTTGTATGTTACCTCTGAAGCAGCTTATGGGCAAAACATAGCCCCATGCTAGGTATTGTTCACACAGATGTCATAAGAACATAAGAGTTTCTTTACTGGATCAGACCAAGGGTCCATCTAGCCCAATATCTTGTTTCCAACAGTGGCCAGTCCAGGTCACAAATACTTGCTAGAGTCCCAAAATGTAGCAAGATTCTATTCTACATTCCCCCAGGATAAGCAGTGGCTTTCCCCAGGTCTACTTTAATTATGTTGGCCACCCTTCTCTGTACCTTTTCCAGTTTTTTTGAGATACAGTAACCAGAATTGCACAGAATACTTTAAGGTATTGTTGATAAAGAAGTTTTAATCTTTTTACTAAGGCATGCTAACAGACTTAGTGCACACTAATTAATTGGTGTGCATAAAATGCCATGTAGCCCATAGGTATATGAGCTGTGCAACATTTAGGGGCTCTTTTACAAAGCAGCAGTAAACCCAACGCAGGCTTAACACACACTAATCTGGAGCTACTGCCGGCCCAACGTGGCACCGGTGGTAGTTCCAGCCCCAGCGTATGCCATTTCCCATGCTGGGAAAAATAGGGCCATAATTTTTAGCACAGCACTAACCCAGTGGTAATCGGGCAGTGCCGTGTGCTACCCGGTTACCACCAGGTTAGCACAGCAACTCTTACTGCCACCTCAATGGGTGGCAGTAAGTGCTCTCTCTTGCATGGCCATGTTTTTAATTTGAACTGACTGGCTGGATGTATCAGCTGATCAGGATAAAGAAAGAGGAAAGAATGTCGCCGCCACCTTGGACATAGTCTGTGTGAGATGTTACACTAAGTTGTTCAGGTATTTATGATACACACTATTTTTAAATGATATCTAAGCATTAATATATTTTTGGGATAGCTAGACTCTGAAGAATTGATTTCTAATGTGTTTTTTTTCAAGGACCACTACCCTGACACAGCTTCAAGTGAAACATAATCATGTCAGGTGGTCCTGAGAGATAGTCTCTATTTTTTATAAAAGTACATAGGGCCCAATATTCAGCACTATTTAACCGACCAGGAATGGCTCCTGCCAGTTAAATAGCACTTAGCTGGCTAATTGCTAATATTCAGCTCAAGATAGCCAGTTATCTCTACTGAATATTAGCACTTAGTGGCTAGCTGACTATCTGCAAATTTTCAAGCGCTGGCTAGCTAAGTTTAGCAGGTAAATTGGACAACATAAATAAGTCCTATCTTTGCCCACTATTAACTTAACCAGTCAGCACTGAATATTCACATAGCCAGTTAAGTTAGAGCAGGCCAAAAAAGCCCCCCTGATGTTCAATGCCGGTCACCGGAAACTGCCTGGCATTGAATATCCGGGGTCAGTACTGCCGGCAGTAGCCAACCGCACTGCCTGCCATCATCTGAATATCGGGGTGATATATTTAAAATACTCCTTTTGAATATACCTTGAAGATATTAAAAAAATATAAGAAAGACCTTTGAAGAATTATAGCAGATGCTCATAAATATAAAAGGTGATTGGAGGAAGCCTTCTGACAGTCCTCAAAAAAACTTTAAAACCTTAAAAATATTCTGATTAGAAATAATAAGAGTGTCTGCTATCCATTTAAGATATTATTTTTCAGGGGAAAGGTGAATTGAATGGCATGTTCCGGTTCCATTGGTGAAGTTGTGTATTTAGCTTATGTGTTCAGTTGTGCACATATAAAACCTAGGGCCCTGTTTACTAAGGCATACTAGCGTTTTTAGCGTGTGCTAACGGTAGAGACACCCATATATTCCTATGGGTGTCTCTAGAATTAGCACGTGCTAATTTTTAGTGCATGGTAAAAATGCTAGCGTGCCTACAGTGCAACTTAGTAAACAGGGCCCCTAGAATATACCTGTATGTAATAATATAAACTGCTTTGGTTGTACAACAGAAAGACAGTATACCAAGATCTAATATATATATAAACATAAATGAGTAGAATACTGGTATTTACATGCATTTTCCCAACGTTAGATGATTCCTTGTAGAATTAACCTGTACATTTATTTGGGATAAAATGGTATCACTTTCCAAACCCTCAATAAGCAATACCTCCAATTTCACAATTGATTTGCTTTACCCAGAGCACCCACCACATCTTTATCCTAAAATTGTTTGGCTTTATTTGGTGTATGTCAAATATTTATTTTTGAATACTGGTTCAGGTTATGAAGGTTTTTTTTAATGATTTGTATTTTATCAATATTTAATAAATTCTGTTGTTTATTTCATGTCAGAATGTGTTTGCCTTTTGCAGACATGTGCAATACCATTTTTGTCTTACCTGTGTTAGACTATCACACTATTCCAAACCACATTCAATTTACAGAATTACTACTACAACCACAAATAGCTACCAGATGTCCTGAAAATTCATTCAATATGCTGCAAATAATGACAGATCTCTTATCTAATTTCAAAGGCTTTTAAAAATCTAATTCTTGTATAGAGAGACTTAAGAAGATATTTATGCCTATTCCTACTGTAAACTATTGTAAACCCCCAGAGCCCCATTTATCCCCCCACCACCCATGATACACCTTTGTCTTTTTGACTGATGGAAATTGCTTCTTTTGATGTATGGGTCTCTATAAAGAGCAGCGCACACCTCTGGCAATTTTATACCCCAGAGACACAGTTCACAAAATCTATACAGAAACATTAAATCAAGAAGCAAAATGATCCATACTAAAGAAAGGCAAGGGAAAAGAAAGATAAGTCTGTTGTGCACCCCATGTCTTAAAATTTACATGAGAAATCAACTAAAGAAGTAGTTCCTTCATCACCTCACAATACTATGGCAAAAATCATAATGTACATGTTTTTAGCATGCCATTAACCTGGTAGCGATTTCTTAAAAAAAAAAAAAAATAAGGGAATGAAAGGTATTATGGCCCAACACATTTCTGGAGGTATTACATTAAAAAAAAATTTCTATGATCAAAATAGGACAAAATTTTGTCATAGATAAACAACAGCAAGTTAAGCGGATGAAGAAAAATGCAAAGATACATCCAACAATCCTAGAAATGATGGATATAGTGTAATATTATCCAATCCACAGCACCAGAAACAGATGTAACCATTATAAAAACAGAGCACAGAAAAGCCATGCCATCTGTTCATCTGTGCACAGATAATGTATGCAGCTGAGAAGAGACCTGCTATTGTAATGCAATGTTTTGCATCTTATTGATGAGCCCAGCACTGTGCATAGACATCATGTCACTGAGCAAATCACCAACAGAAGATGTGTAAGACTTCTGAAAAGGCAAAGAGCTCATAGAAACGTGTTTGCATTACTCTCCTTAAACAGGATCATTTTCAAACAATCCACATTGCTGCAATGTTTGTGGGTACTATTTGAAAATGGTCGGTATGTTCCAGTTTTCAAAGTAAAAGTGAGGTAACACTTTCACTTCAAAAACAGCGGAAGGAAAAAGAATTCACATACATTTCCACCTAATTTTTCTATGCATACCTATTCTGCTTTGTCTCTTGATAGGCTCACTCTACGCAGGAGATTAGCATGCATTTAACCAGAGTATTGAACATCATGTTCTATACTCTGGTTAACTGCATGCTAATCTCCTGGTTAAAGAAGATTTTGGTTCAAGAGTTCTGAATCTTCACAGTGCTCTTGAACCAAAATCTTCTTTAAAGCAAATTCAAACAAAAGGAAATAACTTACCGTTCTGGAGTGTTGAACAAGAGCTCTGGGCCGATGATCAGAAGCAAATGAGGTGCTAGAGGCTATTAGTGCCACACTAGAGCCCACATTTGCTTCCACCCTGTGATCAGAGCCCACGAGCGCATGAAAAAAAATCCGCTTGCGGGCTCTGACCACAAGTAGCATGCAAATGCTTGCTAAACAGGGCATTTACTATTCCGTCCCAATGCTCAGCAGGCAGCAGCAAACATTGGTGCTGCACCTGCAACAAAACTTACGCCAGCTCGGAGCTGGAGTTAGGGTTTGCCGAGCATTAGGGAGGAATGGGAAACCCTGTCCAGCATGCATTTGCATACTTGCAGGCCCCAACTCCTCCCCCCCCCCCCCCACCTTGCTTACAAGGTTCTGGAGGTCCAGTGAACCCATAGTCCCTCTATCCCCCAACACAAAATAAAATCCTTCCTGGTGACCCAGTGGGCAATCCTACCCCCCAAACCTGCCCTAGTGGTCTAGTATTTCCTGAACCCCCTGTACCTTGTAGTGATGGAGGAGGGAGAAGAACTCCTTCCAGCACTGCTTCCAAAATGGTGGTGCCCTGCCCTGCCCAGCGTAGCCATAGGTGCATGCCTTATATGGTAGGGAAGCCCCACCCAATGCATCCCCAGGTGCATCCCATATATTTAAGGGAAACCCTGCCCAACACATCCCAGGATGCACTGTGGTCATGGAAAAAGGAGGGAGTGCTATTTCATCCTCCATTACTACAAGGTACAAGGGGTTTCAGGGGATGCTAGACCACCAGGGTGTGTGTGTGTGGGGTAGGGTTGCCCACTGGGCCACCATGGAGGGTTTTTGTTTTGGTGTCTGGGAGTTAGGGGGGGCTAGAGGTCCACTGGACATCCAGTCCTCCTGTGTCTGGGGGTGGGGGTGGGGGGGGGGGGAGAAGGCCACTGGGCCACCAGGGAAACTTTACTTGTTCGGGGGGGGGGGGGGTTATGAGGTCTGGAAGTCCACCAGACCTCCAGTCCCTTACGTGCAGGGAGAGGGGGGATACCTCCTTATTGACAGGTCCAGGCTTTTTTTGACAGCCCAAACCTATCAAACAACTTCAGCAGGAGGATTGTGCCTTGGGTGCATGCCCAGGCACAATCTTCCTGCGGAGGTACCCATATGATCAGAGCTAATAGTAAGCATGAATTTGAGTGCTATTAGCTTTAATCATAGGGGTGTTATTGCCCTATGCTGTTACAACACTAATTTTAGAGCATTGTTCAGAACAGTGCTGGGTTTTTGATCATCTGGTCCTCTGCCCTGCAGATTTGAGTCTGTATCTACCAGATCTCCCTCTCTCACTAAGCTGGGAAAGAGTGGATGCTGTAAATACTTTTAAACTGGTAAAAATTGGTTATTTTATAGTAGCTTGAAGGGGGAGTATGCAACTAGGTACAGCAAGTCAGCTTACAGTTCATAGAAAAGCATGCTGCAGACACACTCTCAACCCCAATAGAGAAGAGGTGGGCTACAACCCAGCATACACTGAGACAAGGAACTGGGACATGTGCTCATGAAAAGCCTATGACAGAGCACTGCAGGAAGACTAAAAATGTAAGTTCCTTACCTGTAACGGCAGTTCTCCGTGGCAGAAGATCTTATAACCACACAGGTGAATTGTCACTTTGGTGACATCACTGACCCGATCATTCTGAAAGCGCTGCAAACTCAAAAAGCTGCTGCATATGTACCCAAACTCCTGCTCAAGTACAAGGTATATATAGGTAACCACCACGACCCCTTACTCAGTTTCATAAATAGCATTCGACAACTTAGGGAGGGAGGGAGGGATTGTGTGGCTATAAGATCTTCCATCCATGGAGAACTACCATTACTAGTAAGGAACTTATATTTCTCCATGGACAAGAAGCTCTTATAGCCACACAGGTGAAGACTTCCAAGCTGTACACAGGAAATCAACATAATCTTATACTACCTATGTTGGTATCACAGAAAATAAAGTTTGTGGTACCTGTGATTTGGTGGAGGAGGAAAGTTGTCGAATCATAAACTGGAAGCCAATACTGTTTCACCATAACTTGAATCAGCAGCAGAAGCAATATTGAGGTAGTAGTGCTTAGTAGAAGTATGCCTCAGTGTCCATGTAGCTGCTCTGCAGATGTCTAACATCGATGTTTGATGTAGTTGAGCTGTAGATGCTGCCATTGCCCAAAGTTTGTGAACTGTAACATGAGGGATGTTGCCATGATGTTTGTTATCAGCATTTTGGTAACAAAAATGAATGCAGTTCGTGATCCAGTGTGAAATAGTACATTTAGAGACTGGTCGAGATTGATCTGGGCTAACTGATAGAAACAATTGTGAAGGTCTGTCTGAAGATGTAGTATGTTGAAGATAAATATTAAGATCTCTTATCCAATCTAGTGTATGTAATTGTTGATGTCTGGCTGATTGATGATGAGGAGGAAAGAAAACTGATAAAATTATGGGTTGATTCATATGAAAAGACAATACAATCTTTGGAAGAAACTTTGGATTCAGACGTAAAATTTCTTTGTCAAGTAAAAGTTGTGTATATGGAAGATAATAAACAAGGGCCTGAGTTTCTCCTGTCCTTCGAGCAGATGTTATGGTAAGAAGGAAAGCTATTTTCCAGGTTAGACATCAGCCTTCATTTTGAAGACCCAAACTCCACCAACGCACGAGAATGTAAGGAATTCCTCCGCTTATGGGATCTCAAATGGCCACAAATGCAAGCAACCCACGAAAAAGGGCACACACTCGATCTCATCTCACACAAACTCTCATCAGACCAAAACTTAATAATAACTGATATCAAATGGACAGAAACCCCATGGACCGACCACTACAAACTAAACCTGTCCCTGCATTGGCGGAAGAAGGGTTCAAAACGAACACAAGAACACACATCCTACAGCACAAGAGGTCAAGTAGACACGAAAACATTCTGGCAACTAATATACAATAATGAATGGTCAACACAAACAGACTCCATTTACTACCTCATAGAATGGGATAAAAGATGCAAAAGCATACTAGACAAAATAGCACCCTTATGAACTAGAACCTCACACAAGCATACATTGATACCATGGTTCAACGATGAATTGAAAAAGCTAAAAACACACACCAGGAAACTCAAACGAGCATGGAAAAAAACAAAAGATGAACATACACTTAACACCTGGAAACAAATACAAAGAAAATACAAATACGCAATAAGACAGACCAAAAGATCATTCTATAAAACTAAAATAGGGACAGATTACAAAGACATAAAGAAACTATACCAACTGGTGAACAAGCTCCTAGACACCAACCCGGTCACTACAACTAATAGAGACATCCCATCTACAGATGAACTTGCTAAGTATTTCAACGAAAAAATTGTAAAACTACGCAACACACTACCTCAGGACATCACTGACATCGAAAACTTCCTTAATGAGCTGGACCCAACCACTGGAGAATACCCGGCTGACTGGACCTGGTTAAACTTCACCCTCCTTACCGCCAAATCAGTTACCCAGGCGATCAGCAGGTTCTCCAACAAACACTGTAAATTGGATATCTGTCCCAGCTACTTAATGAAATCCGTCCCTAACTGCTTCATAGGAGACCTCACCTCCCACCTGAACTACATGCTTCAGCAAAGTCTCTTCCCTAAGGAAAATGGCTATATCTTACTCACCCCGATACTAAAAGATACCAAGAAAAAAAACAAATGAACTCACTAACTACCGTCCAGTAGCATCGATCCTGTTGACAGTCAAACTGATGGAAAGCATGGTAACCAAACAACTTACAAATTACATAAACAAACATTCAATACTACATAAATCACAGTCAGGTTTTCGCCCCCTCCACAGTACTGAAACAGTACTAATCACTCTCCTAGCCAAATTCAAACAGGAAATAGCAACAGGCAAAAACATCCTCCTCCTCCAATTCGATATGTCCAGTGTATTCGACATGGTAAACCATAATATATTAATAAGATTACTAGACAAACTCGAGATTGTTGGAAACATACTTAGCTGGATCAAGGGCTTCCTAACCACAAGAGCATACCAAGTAAAATCAAACTCAAGCATATCACCACTGTAGAAAGCAGACTGTGGAGTACTGCAAGGATCACCGCTATCACCGATACTCTTCAATCTAATGATGACTCCACTAGCAAAATCCTTATCCAACCAAGGCCTCAACCCTTCCTTATATGCAGACGATGCCATAATATACATTCCGTACAATACCAAACTGACAGAAATCACCAACGAAATCAAGCTCAGCTTGAACATCATGGACTCATGGGCAAATGCATTTCAGCTAAAACTCAATAAAGAAAAAACTCATTGCCTCATCCTCTCATCCCAACACAGCACGGACAATCCAACATGTATCAACACCCCAGACTACACCCTTCCTATATCAGACAGCCTGAAAATCCTCAGCATTACAATGGACCACAACTTAACACTAGAGAGCCAAGCGGCATCCACAACAAAGAAAATGTTCCACTCAATGTGGAAACTCAAACACCTGAAACAATTCTTCCTGAGGGAAATATTCCGCAACCTGATACAATCAATGATGCTAAAGCCACGTAGAGGGGCATAATTGAACGAAAACGTCTATCTCCATGGGCATTTATCTCCAAGAACGGGTCCGTGAAGGGGTGGACTGAACCTTATTTTCGAAAAAAATAGACGTCCATGTTTTATTCGACAATTTGTGAGCTGGGCGTTTTTGCTTTTCAGCGATAATGGAAAATGAAAGCGCCCGGCTCAAAAACGAATAAATCCAAGGCATTTGTTCGTGGGAGGGGCCAGGATTCGTAGTGCACTGGTCCCCCTCACATGCCAGGACACCAACCGGGCACCCTAGGGTGCACTTTTACAAAAACAAAAAAAAAGGTAAAAGAGCTCCCAGGTGCATAGCACCCTTCCCTTGTGTGTTGAGCCCCCCAAATCCCCCTCAAAACCCACTGCCCACAAGTCTACACCATTACCATAGCCCTAAAGGGTGAAGGGGGGCACCTACATGTGGGTACAGTGGGCTTCGGGGGGGTTGGACGACTAAGCATTAAGCAGCACAATTGTAACAGGTGGGGGGGGGATGGGCCTGGGTCTACCTGCCTGAAGTCCACTGCACCCCCTAACAACTGCTCCAGGGACCTGCATACTGCTGCCAAGGAGGTGGGTATGACATTTGAGGGTGAAAATAAAAAGTTGTGAAACATCATTTTTTGTGGTGGGAGGGGGTTAGTGACCACTGGGGGAGTCAGGGGAGGTCATCCCCGATTCCCTCTGGTGGTAATCTGGTCATTTAGGGCACTTTTTGGGGCCCTATTCGTGAAAAAACAGGGTCCAGGAAAAGTGCCCTAAATTCTAGCTACAAACGCATACTTTTTTTCCATTATCGGCGAAAGGCGCCCTTCTCTGTTCAGATGATAACCATGCCCCAGTCCTGCCTTCACCACGCCTCCGACACACCCCCGTCAACTTTGTACGCTTCCGCGATGGAGTGCAGTTGAAAACGTCCAAGTTCGGCTTTCAATTATACCGTGTTATTCATTTTTGTGAGATAAATGTCCATCTCCCGATTTAGGTCGGAACTTGGGTGTTTTTCTCGTTCGATTATAAGCAGGGTAGACTACTGCAATGGAATTTATGCAGGATGCAAAGAACAAACCTTAGAAACTCCAGACCGCTCAAAACATGGCAGCTAGGCTTATATTTGGAAAAACGCGATTTCAAAGCGCAAAACCCCGCCATGAAAAACTACACTGGCTCCCAATCAAAGAATGCATTGCCTTCAAAATCTGCACCCTGGTCCACAAGATTATCTACGGTGAAGCCCCGGGATACATGACAGACTTGATCGACTTACCAACTAGAAACACATCAGAATCAACACGATCATATCTAAACCTGCACTACCCAAGCTGCAAAGGACTTAAATACAAATCAAGTTACGCATCCAGCTTTTCCTACATATACACACAACTATGGAACACATTGCTAAAAGCCTTGAAATCAATGTACGACCACCTAAACTTCTTGAAATCAGTAAAAACTAACCTGTTCAAAAAGGCATACCCCACCGATCCAACTTAAATGCCTGATCCCTGCAACACAACAAAACTAAAGTACGTAATGGACAAAATGCAACTCATCCAATGTATGTTTCCCTAATGTGGCTATGCCACATGAACTTCATCTTACCACAACATCACTTTGTATTTGTTCTCACCGGAGTCTGCAAACGCCTCTCCGGTACTATGTAAGCCACATTGAGCCTACAAATAGTTGGGAAAATGTGGGATAAAAATGTAACAAATAAATAAATAAACATTTGCAGATGCCAATGGTTCAAAAGGAGATTGTGTAAGTTGGTTTAGTACCATATTAAGATCCAAAATAACTGGAGGGGTATGAATAAGTGGTCTTAAATTTAATAAACCTTTTAAAAAGCATTTAATAATTGGATGGCAGAATATGGTAGTATCATCTAGAGGATCATGGAATGCAGAAAGGGCTGCCAAATGTACTCTAAACATAGCGCATGACAGACCTGAGTTTGAAAGATGGAGAAGGTAGTCTAAGATTTTGGAAGTAGAGAAATTAATTGGATCTATGTGTCTTGGGGAATACCAATGAACAAATCTATTCCATTTAGTTGCATAGATCTGCCTGGTAGAAGATTTTCTAGAGGCCAGTAAAACATTCAGCATGGGTTCTGAAAAAATAGAGAAACCAAATTGTTAACTGGAGTTTGTGAATGTCTGGATGGAGAAGAGTTCTCTCGTCCTGGGTTAGTAGGTCTGGATCTGCCAAAAGGAATTGAGGAAGTTTTAAGTTGCTAGATTGTACAGTATTGGGAACCATGGTTGTCTGGGCTAATACGGAACTATCAGGATCAAAGTGGCCTTGTCCTGTATCACTTTTTGAAATGTTTTTGGAATCAATGGAAGAGGAGGGAATGCATAGAGGAGGTGAGATGACCACGGGATGGAGAAAGCATCTTCTGCTATGTGATTCTGACTATGCCACCTTGACCAAAATTTGAGTCTTTTGGCATTTAATGGGGATGCAAAGAGGTCTATCTCTAGAGTACCTCAATGAGCAAACAGGCTTTGCATAACTGTGATCTTTAGCGACCACTCATATGGTTGTAGTTTTTTGCTCATAGGATCCGCTAGTACATTGATGTTGCCTGGAATGTAAGTTGCTTGAAAGGTGGACTGGAGAGAAAGCGTTAGATTCCAAATCTGAAGCACTTCATAATTGAGATGTTGAGAACCTATGCCTCCCTGCTTGTTCAGGTAGTGCATGGCCACCTGATTATTCATGTGAACTTGTACCACTTAATGATAAAGATATGGTCGAAATGCTTGACTTACTAATTTCATTGCTCATAACTCTAGATGATTTAATGAGTACTGAGACTCTTGAGGTGATCAAAGACCCTGAGTGGAAAAATGATCCATGTGTGCTCCCCATCCTAGTTCGGATGCATTGGTCGTTAAAACTTTGGAGGGAAGTGGTTTGTGAAATGGGACTCCTGTGAGTAGATTGTTTGGGTTGGACCACCAGATGAATGCTGCTTTGATGTGGGCTGAAAGGTATATTTTGGTAGATAAAGGATGAAGTGCCTGAATCCAAAGATTCTTTAAGTACCACTGTAGAGGATGCATATGCATTCTTGCTAATGCTATGACATTGACTGTCGAGGCCATGTGACCTAGTAATATCAATAAGGTCCTGGCTGTTGTTACTGATACAGATTGAAGATGATGAACTAGCTGAATGATAACTGCTGATCTGTGAATTGGTAACTTCACCAATGGGGAATGGTTGGAGTTGACATTTACGATTTAACGCTGCTAGATTTTGTAGTGGAGAATCCAGTCGTCTAGATATGGATATAGGACTATGCCTGCTTGAGGAAGGTGTGCTATTGGTGCCACTACACACTTTGTGAATACTCTTGGTTCTAATGTGAGGCCAAAGGGAAGAACTTTGTATTGATAATGCTGACTGTTTACTATGAATAGAAGGAAGCATCAGTGAGAGGGATGAATAGGGATGTGGAGATATGCATCCTGGAAGTCTAACGATGTTATCCAAGCCTTTTGTTTGATGAATGGAAGAATCATTGCCAGAGTAGTCGTACAAAACTTTTCTTTTCAAATATACTTATTTAAATGGCAAAGGTCTAAGATTGCTCAAGCTCCTCCTCCTTTTTTTGGTATGAGAAAATAACTGGAGTAAAACACCTTGTTCCTTTGAAAGTGGGGAACTATTTCTATGGCTTGAGCAACTAACAATGTTTGAACTTCTTGATACAAAAAGAGGACATTGTTGCTTTATCAATTTGAAGTGGGATGGTGTTCTGAGGGGTGGATGACTGTGAAAATGTAGGTGATAACCTGTAGTGATTTTCTGCCAAGCAGGGAAAAATTGTTGAAGTCTTCCCCTACAGGGAGATTGAGTAGATAAAGATTGTCAAAAGGAAAGTTTTGTTTCAGTTGTCCTGCATAGCCAGCCTTCTGGGTTCTTTTATCTTTTGCATTCCTAGGTTGATAAGAAGTACGTTGACATCCTAATTTTGGATTATAGGATGGTTTAGTAGAGATATAAGATTTACACTGTTGATAATGAGATCTGGATGGGTAGTGAGGAAGTTTATTATAATTTGATTTTTGAAGTTGCTGTTTATCAGTTTCAGGGTATCTAAAGTGGTGCATCCTCTCTTAACCTTCAATCAATTCTTTGACTTTTTCACCAAAAAGGAGTACACCCTCATGTAGCCAGGACCTGCCCACCAGGGGAATGTACTATCCTCTTGCACAAAGGATATGTTTCCAAGAACTTCTGCCCAGGAAGGAGGGATTAGGACAGCTGTTGTAGTTGGTGATTCGATCATAAGGCATATAGATAGCTGGGTGACTGGTGGATGTGAAGATCGCCTGGTCACTTGCCTGCCTGGTGCGAAGATGGTGGACCTCACGTGTCATCTGGACAGGATATTAGATACTTCTGGGGAGGGTACCAATGACATAGGAAACTGTGGGAGGGAGGTTCTGGAAACCAAAGTTAGGCTCTTAGGTAGAAGGCTGAAGTCCATATCCTCCAGGATCACATTTTCAGAAATGCTCCCTGTTCCATGCGCAGAACCCAAAAGGCAGGCAGAGCTCCAAAGTCTCAATGTGTGGTTGAGACGATGGTGCAGGGATGACAGATTTTAGATTTGTTATGAATTGGGTGACATTCTGGGAAATGGGGAGACTGTTCTGAAGAGGGTGGGCTCCACCTTAACTGGGATGGAAACAGGCTGCTGGCGCTAACTTTTAAAAAGGAGATAGAGCAGCTTTTAACTAGAATGGGGAGAAAGCCACAATCGCCCAGGAGTGCATGGTTGGAGTGGAGTATCCTTGAAGGATACTATTGAAACAGAACATTTAGGGAATCCCAGTAGAGAGGTTTCAACAATGCTGAAAGTAAGCCAGGTGTGCTTAATGAGAGAACAGGATAAAGGATGTACATTATCCCCAGTGGTGTGCTGGAGCAGGCTCTCACAGGCTCGCAAGAGCCGGTTGTTAAGTTTTTAAGAATTTTGGGAGCCGGTTGTTAAAGCAGGGCCCTCCATGGCTTCTTTAATAGCTGGCTCCCAAAATGTGGGCTTGGGCCCCCTACTGAATTATCTTTTACTTTGCTGGTGGGAAATGCTGAGCCCTGCAAAGCTAAGTAAATAGACTACTGCTGCTCCCTGCTCCTGTTCCAGCTTTGGGCAGCCAGGCTGAGATTCTCGAGCATGTGAGAGAAGTTCCAGAATGCTGCTCGAGCAAGACGTTGGGAGTGTGGCAGTCAATTATTGGCTGCCAGCAAAGGTATGCTAGCGTGCACGCACGAAGGGAGGGAGGAGAGAGAGGCAAGTGGTGCTCCCCCCCCCCCCACGGCCACCCCGGCCCTTCCAACTGCAGAACTGGCTACGTCCGGAGAAAGAGCCTGTTGTTAAGAATTTACCAGTACACCCCTGATTATCCCCTTCAACTTCTAAGCAGCTTGTAGATCTAAGGAAAAAACACAATTTGAAGTGCCTGTATACAAATGCTAGAAGCCTAAAAAATAAGATGGGAGAGTTAGAACATATAGCATTAAATGATGAGGTAGTCATAATAGGCATCTCAGAGACTTGGTGGAAAGAGCACAATCAATGGGACACTGTGTTAACTGGTA
>NC_044032.1:305728544-305896159 GCF_901765095.1 Microcaecilia unicolor
TGTTAACAGGAAAATTAAATCCATAAAACACCCAGTGACTGGAATAGAGTATGTGCTACATCACTTTTTTAACTGTAAGACAGACAAAGTAATTTATGCTTGTACATGCCCGGCTTGCTTATGTACATTGGAAAAATCAAAAGAGCTCTAAATATAACATAGTAAATGATGGCAGATAAAGACCTGAACGGTCCATCCAGTCTGCCCAACATGATAAACTCATTTTACATGGTATGTGCCAATGGAGGGTGGCCAATGCAACGCCGATTTTTAAAAAAGGTTCCAGGGGAGATCTGGGAAATTATAGACCGGTGAGTCTGACGTCGGTGCCGGGGAAAAAGGTAGAGACTATTATCAAAAACAAAATTACAGAGCACATCCAAGGACATGGATTACTGAGACCAAGTCAGCAAGGCTTTTGTGTGGGGAAATCTTGCCTGACCAATTTACTTCAATTCTTTGAAGGAGTAAACAAACATGTGGACAAAGGGGAGCCGGTTGATATTGTGTATCTGGATTTTCAAAAGGCATTTGACAAGGTACCTCATGAAAGGCTACAGAGGAAATTGGAGTGTCATGGGATAGGAGGAAATGTCCTGTTGTGGATTAAAAACTGGTTGAAGGATAGGAAACAGAGAGTGGGGTTAAATGGGCAGTATTCACAATGGAGAACGGTAGTTAGTGGGGTTCCTCAGGGGTCTGTGCTAGGACCGCTGCTTTTTAATATATTTATAAATGATTTAGAGATGGGAGTAACTAGTGAGGTAATTAAATTTGCTGATGACACAAAGTTATTCAAAGTCGTTAACTCGCGACAGGATTGTGAAAAATTACAGAAGGACCTTACGAGATTGGGAGACTGGGCGGCTAAATGGCTGATGAAGTTTAATGTGAGCAAGTGCAAGGTGATGATGTATGTGGGAAAAAAGAACCCGAATTATAGCTACATCATGCAAGGTTCCATGTTAGGAGTTACGGACTAAGAAAGGGATCTGGATGTCGTCGTCGATAATACACTGAAACCTTCTGCTCAGTGTGCTGCTGCGGCTAGGAAAGCGTGTAGAATGTTGGGTATTATTAGGAAAGGTATGGAAAACAGGTGTGAGGATGTTATAATGCCATTGTATCGCTCCATGGTGCGACCGCACCTTGAGTATTGTGTTCAATTCTGGTCGCCGCATCTCAAGAAAGATATAGTAGAATTGGAAAAGGTGCGGCAAAGGGTGACTAAAATGATAGCGGGGATGGGACGACTTCCCTATGAAGAAAGACTAAAGAGGCTAGGGCTTTTCAGCTTGGAGAAGAGACGGCTGAGGGAGACATGATAGAGGTATATAAAATAATGAGTGGAGTGGAACAGGTGGATGTGAAGTGTCCGTTCACGCTTTCCAAAAATACTAGGACTAGGGGGCATGCAGGATTCCTTTATGTTTATCCCACATTACCGTTTTCATCTCCACCACCTCCTGCAGGAGGGTATTCCACGTATCTACCACCCTTTCCGTGAAAAAATACTTCCTGACATTACTTCTGAGTCTGTCCCCCTCCAACCTCAAATCATGTCCTATACTTCTACCACCTTCCCGTCTCTGGAAAAGGTTAATTTGCGGATTAATACTTTTCAAATATTTGAACGTCTATATCATGTCACCCCTGTTTCTCCTTTCCTCCAAGGTATACATGTTCAGGTTGGCAAGTCTCTCCTTATACGGTTTGAAACACAAATCCCAAACCATTTTTGTAGCTTTTCTTTGCACCACTTCCAGTCTTTTTACATCTTTAGCAAGATACAGCCTCCAGAACTGAACACAATACTCCAAGTGGGGCCTCACCAATGACTTGTAGAGGGGCATAAGAGTGATAGAACATTGTAGTGCTCTCAAAAGGGGAGCACTAGAAAAAACATTGGTAGAACATGCTATGGAAAAGAATCATAGGTTTGAAGAGTTTAGCTTTTTTGTGTTACGAAAACCTAGAATGTCTTGGAGAGGTGGAGATATGCTGATTGCTGATTAAAACTAAACAAAAAATGATTTTTGATTTTAGAAGAGTCACACTGAATGGTTTGAACAAAGAGATAGATTATTTAGCATGCATAATGATAATTAGGTAATTTTACAGTTTTGATTGGTGCAGCGGACTTCATTTTAACTTTAGTTGTATTATTTATTTTTTTATTTTTTTAAATAAGGAGATGTTTTTGTTCTTTTACAAACAGTGACCACAACTTTCTTGATATATATTGATTCTGAATTACTTCCAAGGTTTCTCTCAAATATTTTAAAGGGTTTTGTTTTAATTAAAAAAAAAATTACAGTGACTTTGGCAATTCTAGTGACGTCATTTGCAATCCAGTTACATTACTGGAATGCATGTTTTATGGCCTCTTGGAACACATAGGTTTTTTTAGCATTTAAAAAATGTTTTGAGGCTAATATGTGGTGTGTAACTGTAGCATCTGCCCCAACTCCTCCCTAAGTATAGCTCAGTAGTGCTCATTGAAGGTAGATATCAGCAAAAGCTGGGACGTTGGGACAGCCTGAGAAGGAGCCGGTGTCAAACTGGAAGCAGGAACCTGTTTGTCTGGAGACTGGCACCACCAAGGAGGGGGGGAGCGCTCTTCTTGGTAGCGACACTTACCTGATACCGGCAATGCCAATGCCCCAGCACTCTCGGCACCATGCATCGAAGAGGACCAATGCTTGTGCTTCTTGTGCTTCCCTGACACTGAGCATCATGGTCCTTCAGTGCCAATGAGAATGATGTAGAACCCATATGTGTCCTCGGTGTTGGATCAGATACTGACTAGTTCTGGATCTGACTGTCAGCACCCAACGTCGAGGGAGGTGAAGACCTCCTTGATGCCAGTGCATTCCCAGTGGTAGCTGATGTCTGGGCAGCTATCAAAGTCGTTGCTTCCAGTGCAAATGTTGATGGATCAGCCTTTGAGGAGCCAAAAAGCCTATCCTGCTGGATCTGACATGTCCTCTGTGTCCTCAACTGCATTTTTAAACAGAAAGAACAAAAGTTAAGCTCATGGTTAGGCCCAAAGCACAGAAGCACCATGTGTGCGGGTCCCTCACCAAAATCACCCAACTACATTGGGTCCACCTCTTGAAGCCACTGGGAGTCTTCTAGGACATCATAAAGTGTATTGTAGCTAAATTAATGGGATACAAGATAATGACTGCCTGCTAGGAGGTGATGGCTACCTGGGAGTGCTTCACCTTTTCCTCAGAATTGAGTTTCTTTCCATTTTACCTCTTCGTTATGCCTCTGATGCCCAAGGGGAAAGTTAGGAGCTAGCCATCTGAACCTCCTAAACTCCTCAAAACCAAACAGCCACTGATTACCTCCTATGCTGTTCCTTCCCCATTGGTGGTTCCAGGTCAGCGACCGCTGATTGAGGAGACCTTGGTCCACCATCTTCTGGAGTGCTCACTGAGTCCGGACATGAGAAGTTTACCTCCTCCTCCCCTTCCCCTGCCAGAGAGGTATTGCATGAACTCTTGCGGAGCACAGAGTAGTCAAGCTGTGAGGCTTTGCTTGGATTGGGACCAGTGGCAGTGAATGACCCACCAGGTCTGGTGGCTCCTCTTGAAGATACAAACCACGGAGCTAGTGGATTGAGTGAAGAGGCTTCATCCTCATCCATGGGGCAGAGTGCGAGTTGATTGCCATCAACTCTGGAGTTGGACAATTTGGTGCAGGCTTTTGGGACTAAAGGTGCTATAAAGGAATGCCTCTGCTTCGATGATTAAACCACTGGTGGTGACACTAGAAGCTGTTTGGTATTCAGTATCAAGAATTACAGAAGAACTTGCTGGGATATCTAAAACATTAGAAATGGACAAAACTCATTAGGAAGGAAAAATTGGGACACTAATGGGTAAATGGAAAAGTTAGAACAAGGTTTGGTAACTAACTCAGTTGTTCAGGATAGACTGTTTGTACATCGAATATTGAAGTTCATGGAAAATACATAGTAACATAGTAGATGACGGCAGAAAAAGACCTGCACGGTCCATCCAGTCTGCCCAACAAGATAAACTCATATGTGCTACGTTTTGTGTATACCTTACCTTGATTTGTACCTGTCCTTTTCAGGGCACAAACCTTATAAGTCTGCCCAGCACTATCCCCGCCTCCTAAACACCAGTCCCGCCTCCCACCACCAGCTCTGGCACAGACCGTATAAGTCTGCCCAGCACCATCCGCACCTCTCAACCACCAGTCCCGCCTCTCACCACCGGCTCTGGCACAGACCGTATGAGTCTGCCCAGCACCATCCCCACCTCCCAACCACCAGTCCCGCCTCCCGCCACTGGCTCTGCCACCCAATCTCGGCTAAGCTCCTTAGGATCCATTCCTTCTGAACAGGATTCCTTTATGTTTATCCCACGCATGTTTGAATTCTGCTACTGTTTTCATTTCCACCACCTCCTGCGGGAGGGCATTCCAAGCATCCACTACTCTCTCCGTGAAAAAATACTTCCTGACATTTTTCTTGAGTCTGCCCCCCTTCAATCTCAATTTATGTCCTCTCGTTCTACCGCCTTCGCATCACCGGAAAAGGTTTGTTTGCGGATTAATACCTTTCAAATATTTGAACATCTGTATCATATCACCCCTGTTTCTCCTTTCTTCCAGGGTAAGTTAAAATCTTTAAATTTAAGGTTTGTGAACTTTCCCAAGGTGCCCTTTGAACTACTGAGAGATACCCTGAAGAGAAACTTTACATCCTCAAGGTTCCAGCTGAGTTTCACCCTCCTGTGGCTATGTTATTTTCTGCCAATAAAATCTAGGCAAAGAGATGATGAGAGAGTTGACATTTCTAATGATAGTGTCAATGTTTCAGCTATCCTAGAGAGATCAGTGGATGAGGAGACTAATAGGGCTACTGTTACGGAATGCCTAGCGCCAACCTGAGGCTAACCCTGTGGCCACCTAGAGGGTCTATCCCCAGCATTCTTCTGGCCCGCCTGCACCTGTGCCCATGCTCTACACTAGCCAAACCTCCTCCCCCCACCACACTGGGTTTTTCTTTCCTCTGGGCGAGTCTCACACTCTCAAGTTATTCCCAGGTTATTTCTAGGACACTGGGGCCACACTCCCAGGGGTCCCACAGTTCCTAGAAAGCACTCACAGACCCAAAACAGGATTCTTAGTCAGTCTAAGACAACAGAGCTAATAAACTAATGAGTTTAATATCACGGAAATAGAACAGTAAACAATATAAAACAGATGGAAAAACAACAAGCAATAACAGGTAACTGAATAAGGATCAATATTAAAATGATCTAAATACTTGTCACTACCTTGGTAGCACCTGGGGAGTTTTAGGAAAATAACTGCTCACAGTTCTTGAACAGGTCTTCAGGGCAGAGAAGTTTACTCTCTGTACTCCCTGAGACTTGGGAAAATCCAGTTCCTCTCCTGGCTGGATTTGAACTCCAGGGCCAATCAGAGAGCACAAAGTTTGAAATTATCTGGCCAATGGCATGGCAGGGTGCCTTTCCACAGGGCTAAAACTGAAAAAGAAAACAGCCTCTGCAACAGCTTTAAAACAGAAAACAAACACCACTTGCTGGCCAAACAAGAGAAATACACCGCATGAAAATATTACAATTCACAGACTTGAAAACCCCGTTTCGCCACAGCTACTTTATTAGTATCCTTTGTGTTCAGACAAGACAAAGAAATAATATTTACTCAGTATTGTCATTATTGTACAGCTTTGTTTCTTGGTCAGAAATTGTGGGTTCCTGATTTGTGTAAGGTAATACAAGAAAGAAGAAAGAAATTTATTACTGTCTCCCAAAAGGCTTCACTTCTACAGCATAGGCATTTTTTCTAGTTCACTTCCTTCTTTTCTTTGATTAGAGCTACCTTCCAGTCGTCCAACCCACTGCCTTCCCATTGAAAGTATTTGTTCCTTGTTACAATGGAAGTAGGCATGGACAATCTCACTTACACATGTTTTATTTTTTTTTTTTTTTGGGGGGGGGGGGGGGGGTAACTACAGATAAAGGTTTTAAATTCTCAAAAATGTCAGAAATATTACCCATACTTCTACGTTCTTGACATTAATATAACATCCTGCTGCGCCAGGGGCGTAGCCAGAAACCAATTTTGGGTGGGCCTGGGCCCAAGATGGGTGGGCAGAAGAACCCTACCCCATGCCATAGGTGATTTGGTCTCTCCTCTCGCCTGCATGCCATATGGTCTCTCAAATATCCCTCCTCTCCTGCACACCTTTTAAATTTCAGATTTTCAGTGAGGAGCAACTAATACACACTACTCATGTAGGCCCCACATCCTTCCCACTGATGCAGCTTCCTGTTTCCGCATAGGCGTGAATACGTCAGAAGGAAGGCTGTGGGGCTGGTGTAAGCAGTCTGTATCAGTCGTTGCTTCCTGCAGGCGAAGATCTGCTATTTATAAGGTCTGCAGGAGGGACAGTTGTTGGGAGTTTTCAGCTTGGGAATCTCTGCCGGCCACATCATAGGTGTGCTGCTACTGGTGGGCCTGAGCTCAAAGTGAGTGGGCCCAGCCCAGCCCACCCTTGGCTACGCCACTGCTGCTGCCTTCTGAAAAAAGCCAGACAATTAGCAATCCTAACCTTGAGTCCTGAGCACATCCCACAAGGCCCCACTAAACGTATGGATATAAAATATGTGTAAAGTTTGCCAATGGCATAATTTGACCATCCCCATGGCAACAGATGTTACTTGACAATGCACATAACAACCAATAAGAAAATGGTATGATTCTGAAAGTAGTTTTCACAGTACAAGTAAATAAAAGGCTAGGGAATTACATTTTCATCCCCTGTGTGCATATCTGTGGGGTCTGTATATGTTTATTTTGGAGGTGTATGTGTCTGTGTATCTCTGTTCTGTGTTGCATGTGTGCTGGGCATGTGTTGGGTCTATGGGGGAGGTAGCGAGAGGGGCACTTGTGGGGTGGCAAGTTTTAGTGGGTGGTGCAATTTGTGGGGTTGTGGGGCAGTTGCAGAGGGTAGTTTTTAGAGTTGAAACACTTTGTGGGATGTTGTGTAAACTGCAGATAAAGTTTGGATGTGCATTAATTTGTGTGATGGGGCAGTTGTGGTGGTGGATATTTTTGATAGTGGGGGAGTTTCCAGGGGATAGTATGGAATTTTCAGAGGATATTTTTTGGGTATGGGGCAGTATGTGGAGTAGTATGGCAGTTGCCCTGGTGGAGGGAAAGGGAGAGGGGATAGGGAAATGCTGGACCATAGGTGTGGGGAGACAGGGAGATTCTGGGCTACATAAGTGTAAGAAGGGAGAGGAAGGGGAGATGCTTGGCATGGTGAAAACATGTGGGAGGGGCCATGGGGGTTCTCAAGGAGATGAGGATGGTAAATATAGAGGGTAGAAGTGTAGTAATGGAGAGTGGGTGAAACAAAAGAGAATAGGAAAGGGAAATCCTGCCTCACCAATCTACTACATTTCTTTGAAGGGGTGAACAAACATGTGAATAAAGGTGAACTGGTTGATATTGTGTATCTGGATTTTCAGAAGGCATTTGACAAAGTACTTCATGAAAGACTCCAGAGGAAATTGGAGAGCCATGGGATAGGAGGTAGTATTCTATTATGGATTAAAACTTGTTAAAAGATAGAAAATAGAGAGTAGGGTTAAATGGTCAGTATTCTCAATGGAGAACGGTAGTTAATGAGGTTCCCCAGAGGTCTGTACTTGAACCGCTGCTTTTTAACATATTTATAAATGACCTAGAGATGGGATTAACTAGTGAGGTAATTAAATTTGCTGTGACACAAAGTTATTCAAAGTAGTTAAATTGCAGGAGGATTGTGAAAAATTACAAGAGGACCTAACAAGACTGGGAGACTGGGCATCTAAATGGCAGATGATGTATAATGTGAACAAGTGCAAATTAATGCATTTGGGAAAGAAGAACCTGAATTATAGCTATGTCATGCAAGGTTCCAGGTTAGGAGTCACAGAGCAAGAAAGGGATCTAGGTGTCGTCGTTGATGATACGTTGAAACCTTCTGCTCAGTGTGCTGCTGTGGCTAAGAAAGCAAATAGAATATTAGGTATTATTAGGAAAGGAATGGAAAACAAAAATGAGGACATTATAACGCCTTTGTATCACTCCATGGTGCGACTGCACCTCAAATTTTCTGTTCAATTCTGGTTGTGTCATCTCAAAAAAGACATAGTGGAATTAGAAAAGGTATATAGAAGGGCCACGAAAATGATAAAGGGGATGGGCCGACTTCCCTATGAGGAAAGGCTAAAGCGGCTAGAGCTCTTCAGCTTGGTGAAAAGGCGGCTGAGGGGATATATGATAGAGGTCTATAAAATAATGAGTGGAGTTGAATGGGTAGATGTGAAGCGCCTGTTTATGCTTTCCAAAAATACTAGGACTAGGGGGCATGCGATGAAGCTACAATGTAGTAAATTTAAAACAAATTAGGGAAAATTTTTCTTCACTCAACTTGTAATCAAACTCTGGAATTCATTGCCAGAGAATGTAGTAAAGGCGGTTAGCTTAGTGGACTTTAAAAAAGGTTTGGACGGCTTCCTAAAGGAAAAGTCCATAGACCATTATTAAATGGACTTGGGGAAAATCCACTGTTTCTGGGATAAGCAGTATAAAATGTTTTGTACTTTTGGGGGATCTTGCCAGGTATTTGTGACCTGGATTGGCCACTGTTGGAAACTGGATGCTGGGTTTGATGGACCTTTGGTCTTTCCCAGTATGGCAATACTTATGTACTTATGTAGGAGGCCAACATATCTAACTATCTCAAGCACGTGTAAAGGGGAAAGGGAAATGGGACTTCATATACCACCTTTCTGAGTTTTTTTTTGCAACTACATTCAAAGCGGTTTACATATATTCAGATACTTATTTTGTACCAGGGGCAATGGAGGGTTAAGTGACTTGCCCAGAGTCACAAGGAGCTGCAGTGGGACTTAAACTCAGTATATTCCACTGTTTTGCTGCTTTAAGAAATTTTGGGACTCATTTTCAAAACAAAAAAAATCCAAAAAATGTCATAAGGGGCAGAAGGCGCTTTTCTGTCAAAAATGTCCATGTTACGATTTTCGACACCCTGATTTTAGATGTTTTGCTCCACAGTTCATCCAAATTTCAAGGGGGCATGTTTTGGGCAGGACATGGGCTGGATATGGGCAGCACCAAAGATAGATGTTTTCCTGCAATAATGGAACAAAATGAAAATGTCTAGGGCCAAAATTAAAACTGGGGAGCCCTTACCGTCACCCATTGAGGTGGTGGTAAGGGATTCCATTCTAACCCGGTAAAAAAATGAGAAATGTTCTGTGCTCACCAGAAAAATTACATGTGCTGGGGCGGAATTACTGCCAATGTCCATGTTTGGACAGTGGTAGTTTGGATTGCTGTGTGGCAACCTTTAGTAAATGGGCCTCTAAGTGACCAAAAGATGCCCTAAATGACCAAATACCACTGGAGGGATTAAGGCATAAACCCCTCTAACTCTCCCAGTGGTCACTGACCTCTTCCAAGATCCCTAAGATGTGACAGTGATAGTACATACCAGGCTCTATAAGTACATAAGTATTGCCATATTGGGACAGACCAAAGGTCCATCAAGCCCAGCATCCTTTTTCCAACAGTGGCCAATCTAAGTCACAAATACCTGGCAAGATCCCAAAAAAGTACAAAACATTTTATGCTGCTTATCCCCAGAAATAGTGGATTTTCACCAATTTAATAATGGTCTATGGACTTTTCCTTTAGGAAGCCGTCCAAACCTTTTTTTTAAACTCTGCTAAGCTAACCAGCTTTACCACATTCTCTGGTAATGAATTCCAGAGTTTAATTACACATTGAGTGAAGAAAATTTTCCACATTTCGTTTTAAATTTACTACTTTGTAGATTCATCGCATGCCCCCTAGTCCTAGTATTTTTGGAAAGCATAAACAGATGCTTCACATCTACCCGTTCAACTTCACTCATTATTTTATAGACCTCTATCATATCTCACCTCAGCCATCTTTTCTCCAAGCTGAAGAGCCCTAGCCGCTTGCACTAAATCTGTTAACACGCTTTAGTAAAAGTACCCCTGAGATCTTATATTAGAGATTTTTCTCTAAAATATTATGCCAATTGTACAGAGGTAGGTGAGTGTCATGAGATGTGAGAGTTACAGTAAAGTAGGTACCACTGAAAAAAGCCTTCTTACATTTGAAAAATCATCACCTAATTAGTTTGGAAAAATAGTTCTTAGATTCAGCTGCTGGAACCAGAGGTATAGCTAGACCTTTTTTTTGTGTGTGGGGGGGTTGGGGGGGAGCGGGCACTAGGCATATAGGTGTGAGTAGTGCTTGATATACTGCTAAATAATGCCTTAGAGGGCACTTGATAATGGATTTCTAAGTAAACAGTCTGTCCTGCATCAACATAAACCACATACACATTTATGGAAACCTTAGAACCACTGACATATTTAAATAAAGCTGCATTATCCCATAACTTAAATTTTGCCATTATAGTAGTCTTGAGTCTGGTCAACCTCTCAACATACATCACAGTATCCTGCAAAATAATTACCAAACCTCAACCAAAATGATAAAGGGGATGGAACTCTTCCCATATGAGGAAAGGCTGAAGAGGTTAGGGTTCTTCAGCTTGGAAAAGAGATGGATGAGGGGATATAATTGAGGTGTATAAAATCCTGAGTGGTGTAGAACAAGTAGAAGTGAATCAAGTTCTCGCTCTTTTAAAAGAACAGAGACCAGGGGGACACTCAATGAAATTACATGGAAATACTTTTAAAAATAAGAGCAAATCTACCATACAGTCATAGCACTTAATTCCAAGCGTCACAAAACAAAGACCTAACATAGAAAAGGTAACACTGTAAACATATCAGTGGACACAAGAACATTAATATACCAACTAAACAAACTGGATTAGTACAGATTGATTCTACACAGACATTCAAAGCTATCAGAATAACAGGCCTCTTTCACAAAGACCCTCACCAAGCATGGGATAAGTACTCACAAAATAAAGATAGAAATATGTGGACAAAAATTAAGACCCCCTTTTACAAAGCCGCGCTAATGGCTGTTGGTGTGGTAATGCCACTTTGAATGGGCTGTGTCGGCATTGCCACATGGGAGCTGCTAGGGCACTTCTGTAAAAGGAGGCCTAAAGCTGGACTCTGCATACAGTATAACACCAGAAAACTAGAAAAAGTAATGCATTTCCTTCTCTGCTGTGCAAAATATAAAGACAATAGATGTAAACTTAAAAACAAACACATTCTACTCATTAAATTAAAAATTAATACATAAAACTAAAAGTGAAAATAAGGTGATACCTTTTTATTGGACAAATTTAATAATTGTTTGATTAACTTTCAGAGGCCAAAACCTCCTTCTTCACATCAGGATACTTTACTTCTTTGTCTCCCCGTCCCCTCCATCCAGTATCTCCTCTGTCTCTCGCTCTCTCTCTTTTGCCCCCACTGAACATTGCCCCTCTGTCTCTCTTGTGCCCTACCATGCAACATTGCCTTTCTCTTGTTTTGTCCAATTCAAAATTACCCCTCTGTCTCCCTCAGCCTTATCACATCTCTCTCTTTCTTCCCCATATAGCATCACCCTTCTATCTCTCATCCTCTAGCATCCACCATTGCCCATTTCTACACCTCTTCTATCCAACATTGCCTGTCTGTCCCCTCCCCACAATAGTCCTGTCTCTTTCTTTCCCAAATCCCCCCAATAGTCCTGTCTTTTTCTTTCCCCCCAATAGTCCTGGGGAGTAATGAGCAGGACGGGAGGGGACAAGGGTGGGCAATGAGTTCCTGAGGTAGACAGTGGAAGGGGAGGGGGGAAGAGGTTAGGAAGGGACAGGGCGATGAATAGAATGTGTATAGGGGCCATATATAGGGCTAAGGTGGATGCGGGTAGATGTGAAAGTGGCTAAGGTGATAGAGGTAGAGGAGGAGGCAGGAAGGCTAGGACTGGGCCAGCAGGCAACAGCTAAGGCATAGGGAGTGATAGTGTCTAGAGGAATTCAATCAGCAGCTAAGATAGAGTAAAGGAATTCAAACAACAGTTAAAGTAGATATTCGATATGCATCAGAAGTCGAGGTAACAACTGGAGCAGGTAGCTGGAACAGGCAGGGAGAGGCTGAGCAAGCTGGATCAGGCGGGCTGGAACAAGCTGGAGCATATGACTGGGACAGGCAGGGATAAGCTGGATCCGACGGCCTGGGACAAGTTGGAGCAGGTAGCTGGAACAAGCTGGATCCGATGGGCTGGGACAAGCTGGAGCAGGTAGCTGGAACAAGCGGGGAGAGGCTGGATCAGGTGGACAGGAACAAGCTGGATCAGGTGGGCTGGCACCGCTGAAGCAGAAGGACTGGAGCAAACAGGGAGAAGCTGGATCAGGTGGGCTGGAAGAAGCTGGAGCGGGCTGGAAGAAGCTGGAGCGGGCTGGAAGAAGCTGGAGCAGATGTCTGGCACAAACAGGGAGGAGCTGGGTCGGGCGGACTGGAGCAAGCTGGTGCGGAGGACTGGGATGAGCTGGATGAGCTGGATCAGGCGGGAAGTTGGAGCAGATGGTTGGCACAAGTTGGAGCAGATGGCTGGAATAAACAGGGAGAAGCTGGTTCTGACGGACTGCGGCAGGAACAAGCAGGGAGAAGGTGGATCTGACGGACTGCAGCCAGCTGGAGTAGGTAGTAGGCGGGCTGGAACAGGCTGGAGTAGATGGCTGGAATAAACGGGAAAAGCTGGATCTGACGGACTGCGGCTGGAACAAGCAGGGAGAAACTGGATCCGACGGACAGCGGCAAGCTGGAGCAGGTAGCTGGAACAAGCAGGGAGAGGCAGGGGCAGGTAGCTGGAACGAACAGGGAGAAGCTGGATCTGACGGACTGCGGCTGGAGCAAACAGGGAGAAGCTGGATCCGACGGACTGTGGCAAGCTGGAGCAGGTAGCAGGCGGGCAGGAACTGGCCGATGGATCAGAGCAGGCAGGGAAGGCTGGATCGGCGGACTGGGACAAGCTGGAACCGCCGTACTGGAACAAGCAGGGCTGGAACAAGCGGGCCGGAGCAGATGAACTGGAACAAGCAGGGGGAGGCTGGATCGGCGGATTGAAGCAAGCTGGACTGGAACAGTGGGCCGGAGCAGATGAACCGGAACAAGCAAGGATCGGCGGACTGGAACAAGCTGGAACTGCTGGTCTGGAGCAAGCAAGCAGATTGAAGAGAAGATGGCTCGGGTGGACCAGGGAGAGTTGGAGCAGGTGGGCTGCTCTCAGAGCAACAGTGCTGGAGCTACTGGGCTAGTCTCGAAGCGACCAAGCTGGGCTGCAAGTAAAGCAGCAGTGCAACAAGGGCGCCTGTGGAAGACTGCCACGCTATGCCACTCAACTGCCCAATCTTGAGGACTCGCGGTGCAGGCAGGCCGCGCCACGTGGTGGGAAGGGCAGCGTCGGGCTGCTGGGTCCGGGACCTCGAGCCACGAGATCGGGCCCGTGCACAGGTCGTAGGCGAGCTCCCTCCGATTCCACCAGGGTCACCCAGAGCTCTCAGCCAACAGTGTCCCGGGCAGTTCCTGCCGGGGAGCGTGACGGCCGAGGGCGAGCTCTCGGGCCCAGTGAACTCGGCGCCTAGGCCGGCCCTGCAGAGTTTGTCCAAGCCCGGCGATGGAGCGGTCGCGGTCCGCCGGCAGCGCCAGAGGTGAGGTTAGACGTCTCTTGTGACGGACGGCGAGCAGCAGACCAACAGTTCCTCGTTACTTTGTGTGTGTCGGCCTTCTCGGTTCGGGGCGGGTGGTGATCAGGTTCACCCAGGATTGCGACCCTCGCCACGAGGTGAGTTGGGTTTGGTAGAGCTCTGACTAGGACAAACTTGAAAGTTACAGGCCAGTATCCATCATCCTGTTTCTAGGGAAACTCATAGAACAAACAGTCTGTGTTAATGAATGGCTAGAAAAGAGTAACTGGCTAGATCCATGTTAATCTGGATTCAGACCCGGTTATGGGGTAGCCCTGCTAGATGATCTTCACAGAAACCGAGACAAGGGATTTGCCTCGATGTTAGTACTGCTAGATTTCTCAGCAGCTTTTGACACTGTGGATCATGATATCTTGCTAGCATGACTGACAGAAACAGGTGTCAATGGAACAGTACTTGCCTGGCTCAGATCCTATCTATCAGACAGGCAACAATCCATAATGTTTGGCAACAATTCATCACCACCATGGACACTGACCTGTGGGGTACCACAAGGATCAATACTGTCACCTATTCTGTTCAATATCTACCTCAAGCCACTAGCTGAGCTGATTCAGTCAATGGACACTCAGTTCTACATCTATGCGGATGATGTGCAGCTACTCATACCAATTGAACCTGACTTACCTAGCCTTGAATAAACTGATTACCTGTCTAACATCAATTCAAGAATGGGCTAAACTCAACAAACTTTGCCTGAACCCAAGTAAAACCAAGCTTCTCTGGGTCCCTAACACAAGTGGATACATACCTGGCATCAAAATCCCTTTTGGGAAGTATGAACTCCCCCTCAAATCACAAGTCAGGAACCTTGGAATACAGCTAGATTCAACACTTACTCTGATTCCCCAAATCAAAGCAACCTTCAAGAGCTGCTTCTACTATTTGCGACAGCTACGTTGCCTCTCTCCTTACATCGAGAAGGTAAATCTTATCCCAGTTGTGCATGCCATGGTAACATCAAGACTGGATTACTGCAATGCACTATACAATGGTATGACTACAAAGGGCCTGCGCCAGCTCCAGTTGATTCAGAATACAGCAGCAAGACTCATAGAAGGTTGCAAGCGACATGACCACATTACACCGTTGTTGCTAAATTTAAAACTCTATGTCTGATCTTCAAGGCCCTGAAAGGAAATGGCCCTGAGTATCTAAAGAATAGGGTGATCCTCCATACACCGCCAAGGCCACTAAGGTCCTCCCAAGGACTTTCACTAACTACACCCTCTCCAAAAGACATTACACGACGTGATACCCACAAGCGAGCCTTCTCCGGAGTAGCCCCCACATTCTGGAATGCATTGCCTGAAAGGCTCCGCTTAACACAAAACTCGGGCTGCACATACTGCAGCGGGACATATTTATCCACTCCTCCATGTGCAACTTTTTTCACCTTACTTTCTAATTCTTCCTATTTTCTTACCCATCTATATGTTACAACTTTGCCTTACCCTTCACTACCAATTATAATGTTCTATTACGTATTGTGATGACATTGCTAGTATACCATGCCATACTTTGTATTGTTTTCAAATATTTTTACTGCTGTAATTGCCTATTGCTCATGTTTGATCTATTCTTACTGTACACCGCCTTGAGTGAACTCCTTCAAAAAGGCGGTAAATAAATCCTAATAAATAAATAAATAAATAAAGTAATGTCATTCCCTACTGTGAAGAACAAGGTAGTATCGTGAGACATCTGTCATGTGCCTACAACTCAACCACCCTCTCCCTCTTACCCAGTAGTTCTCAAACCTGGTTCTGGATGCACCCTAGCTAGTCAGGTTTTCAGGATATCCACAATGAATATTCATGAGATAGATTTGCATGTAGTGGAGGCAGTGCAAATCTCTCTCATGAATATTCATTGTGTATATCCTGAAAACCTGACTGGCTGGGGTGCCTCCAGGACCAGGTTTGGGAACCACTGCTCTCACTCCTTATCTCCATAGAGACAGAAAACTTCAGTATGCAAACTTTACTAGAGACGGTTCTCTTACAGACCTCTCACAGAACAACTCCCACAAAGCATTAATGTATGCTCAGTATACATTTGTCCCCCAACCTACACACCCAGGAGACACATTTGGATTTCCCAAAACTCATTTCCCCATGGGATGGGTCTGTGCTACAAAGAAAAATCTTTCTGTCCCTCTTGGCCTCACTGTCTCACTCTAACCAGGTAACTTGGGTGAAATGTGTATGGTGACCAACTGCTATAGCAGAACTTGAACCCCAGTTGGTAGCTTCACCTGACTTTTAGAACTCTTTAAATGTAGTGAAAAAAAGCTGCAGCCATCCTTGAAGGGCGGAGGTGCATCAGTCAGGATGGTATGGTTGGAAAAATGAGGTATGTTTTGCTTAAGCTTTTTGAAAAAATGGATAAAATAGGGTTGTGACTTCTTTTTTTTTTTTGCATTTTAATATAATGTGCTTTGTTAGGGGAGATCCTTGATACAGCCTATTAGGCGAAACATGTCAGATGTAGTCCCCTGAAAGACTGAGAAAGAAGGATATGGAATCTTCATGATAAGGTAAGTATTTAGTTATTATACTCAATGTTTGAAATATTATAACTATTAAGGTACATTTGCATAAATGACTATAATGAGTCATTGAGGGGCATAATCGAAGGGGACGCCCAAGTTTTTCTGAGGACGTCCTCGCAGGACGTCCCCGTGAAGGGGCGGGGAAACCCATATTATCGAAACAAGATGGATGCCCATCTTTCGTTTCGATAATATGGTCAGGGACGCCCAAATCTGGAAATTTAGGTCGACCTTAGATTTGGTCGTTTCTGATTTTCGGCGATAATGGAAACTAAGGACACCCATCTCAGAAATGACTAAATCCAAGCCCTTTGGTCATGGGAGGAGCCAGCATTCGTAGTGCACTGGTCCCCCTGACATACCAGGACACCAACCGGGCACCCTAGGGGACACTGCAGTAGACTTCAGAAAAAGCTCCCAGGTAAATAGCTCCCTTACCTTATGTGCTGAGCCCCCCAACCCCCCCCCAAAACCCACTACCCACAACTGTACACCACTACCATAGCCCTTATGGGTGAAGGGGGGCACCTAAATGTGGGTACAGTGGGTTTGTGGTGGGTTTTGGAGGGCTCACATTTACCACCACAAGTGTAACAGGTACGGCGGGGATGTGCCTGGGTCCGCCTGTCTGAAGTGCACTGCACCCACTAAAACTGCTCCAGGGACCTGCATACTGCTGTCATGGACCTGAGTATGACATTTGAGGCTGGCAAAAAATATTTTTAAAGAATTTTTTTGTGGGTGGGAGGGGGTTTGTGACCACTGGGGGAGTAAGGTGAGGTCATCCCCGATTCCCTACGGTGATCATCTAGTCAGTTCGGGCAACTTTTCGTGGCTTGGTTGTAACAAAAAAAGGACAAAGTAAAGTCATCTAAGTGCCCGTCAGGGACGCCCTTCTTTTTTCGATTATGGGTCAAGGACGCCCATGTGCTAGGCACGCCCAAGTCCTGCCTTCGCTACGCCTCCAATACGCCCCCGCTTTGGTCATCTCCGCAACGGAAAGCAGTTGGGGACGCCCAAAATAGGCTTTTGATTATGCCAGTTTGGGCGACCCTGCGAGAAGGATGCCCATCTTCCGATTTGTGCTAGAGATGCCCATACTTCTCCGAGTTGTTCTCACAACTGGGTCAATGTCCACGTTGGCCCGGGAACCGGCATTTGCAATAGCAAAAAGAAAAACCTTTTGCCACAGCCTTCTGGCGCACGCACCGTGGTGCACTGCGCATGCACAGACTGACTTTCCGCCCGCTGCGCAACCGTGCTCCTCAGTTTTCTTTCTTCCATGCGAGGAGCGGCAGCATTTTTCTGCTGCTCATTTTAGTGTCTGGGAAAGAGCCTTCATTGAAGTGTTTTTTTCTACTTTAGTTTTTCATTTCATTTTGTTTAAAAAAGAAATCATTCCTTTAAAAATTTTTAGTTTAATTTTTTCCCAGTTTGAAGTTTCCTTTGTTTTTCGCAGCGGCCCTTTTTTTGGGCCACGCAGTCAGGTTTCTCCATTTTTGTGCCCTTTTTCTTGGCACAATCGAACTGTTTGATTTTGACAGTGCGGTTTTTCCTTCCATGCCATCGAAGACTCCCAGCGGCTTCAAACGTTGTACTCGGTGCAACCAGACCATCTCAGGTACAGATATACATTCTTTGTGTATGTAGTGCCTTGGGCCCGATACAGCTCAGCTACGTGTGCTCTGTGTCTTCGTATGAAGAAGAGGACACAAGTTGCTTGAGAAGCCTAGAGAGAGAAACATTTTTGGGCTTGGTCCAGTCCTTCGACATCAGCATTGGCACCGAGGTCGGGGGAGTCGACATAGACATCGAGGGACGCATAAACGTTGGGAGTAGAGGTACGCATGGCTGCTGAGAGGCAACGGCATGCTGGGAGTAGTGAGATATCGAGTGGGTCTCCACCTGTCTCGAGGCCTCCTGTTGTGCAGGTGTCCCAGGACCATCGATGGTCGGACCCGACCTCAAGGCAACGTGAGGATTCAACGTTGTCCTCATCAACACTGAGGAGCCTCGGTGATGTGCATCGAGTGAAGGCTAAGAAGCACCGTCACCATTCCCCCTTGACACATGGTGCTGGGAGCACCGGGGCATTGAAGGATTCGGCACCCGAGAAGCATCAGCGCCAGGAGGAGCGCTCCACCTCCATACAGGAGGTGACGACACGTCAGCCTCCCAGCAGTCCTGTTCCTGCTCCCAAGCCTCAACCAATTCTGCCACCAACTGCTCCATCAGCCCGTCAGCATTTTCCAATGGTGTCTCTCGATGAGCACATCCGAGCCTTACTTCCAGAGCTTCTGGAAGGACTGCTGCACTAGTCTGCTTCGGCGTCGGGGGTGCTTGCGCCTACCATGCTGTCTGCTGCAGCTGCATCTGGCCCTTCACCTGCGGTGAGGTCCCCAACCTTGGTGCCGCTTGCGGCTCTGGTGTCGGCTGCTACCCAGGTTGACTCCCCATTGACGTCAGTGGAGGAAGCTTCACCACAGTCCATGCAGGCGTCGGCCCCTCAACACCTTCTCGGACATCCCTAAGAGAAGTGCTTTCCGATACTGAAGAGGAGCGCTCGTGGGAGTCAGAGGAAGATCCCAGGTACTTTTCCTCTGATGAGTCCTTTAGGATTCCCTCTGATCCTTCCCCTCCACCTGAAAGGAGACTGCCTCCTCCTCTCCTTTTCCTCGTTTGTACGGGAAATGGCTGAAGCCATTCCATTCCCTGCTGAAGTGGAGGATGACCCCAGGGCTGAGATGCTCAAGGTCTTGGACTACATCTCGCCACCTAAGGAGGCAGTAACGGCTCCTTTGCATAAGGTACTCCGAGAAGTCCTTATGCGAAACTGGTCATTCCCTCTGTCTGGCCCCATGATCCCTAAAAAGACTGAGTCCCAGTATCGGATCCACGGTGAACCTGGGTTGATGAGGTCTCAGTTAACCCATAACTCCATGGTGGTGGACTCCGCCCTCAAGAGAGCCAAGAGTACTAGAGACTATGCCTCTGCGCCCCCAGACAGAGAAGATAGGACCTTGGATTATTTTGGGAGGAAGACATATAAGGCTGCTATGCTTGCTTCCCATTTACAGTCTTACCAGCTCTTCACGCGCATCCATTTGCGGAACTCAGTGAGGCAGCTGTCTACCTTGGTCGATGCCCTCCCTCCGGAGCAGGCCGAGCTTTTTCGTCAGGTGGTCAGGCAGCAGAAGGCATGTCATAAATTCCTGGCCAGGGGCACATACGACACTTTTGATGTGGCATCCAGAATCTCTGCTCAAGGTATAGTGATGCGCAGTCTCATGGCTGCACATCTCTGACCTAGACCATTTGGTCCAGCAGAGGATGGTGGATGTACCTTGCTGGGGGGATAACCTTTTCGGAGAGAAGGTGGAAGACCTGGTCGACCAGATCAAGAAGCACACAGATTCTATGGCTTCTCTCTCCTGCCGGGTGCCTTCTGCTACATCCTCCTCATCTAGGAGGTTTTTTTTTTGGTGGGGGGGGGGGGGGGGGGTTGCAGGGTGCTCACTATTCCTATGCTAGGCATAGGTACACTCTGGCGTCCCACCAGCCTACTCAGCTCAGCCCCAGTGCACTCGTTCTTGTCAACAGCGTGCGCCAAAGACCCCTGCTGCTCCCCAGCAAAACAGGGGATGAGCTTTTGACTGGCTCCAGGGAAGCATAGCCTCAATACAAGTATCCATTCTGGATGACTTACCAGTTGGAGGAGGTTAATGTTTTTTCACCAAAGATGGCCTCTCATTACCTCCAACTGGTGTGTTCTTCAAATAGTCCGGTTAGGATACACCCTCAATCTGGAATCCACACCTCCAAATTGCCCACCGGGAGCTCATTCACACAGCTACCAGCACAGGCAGGTTCTTGCAGAGGAACTCTTCGCCCTTCTACAGGTCCATGCGGTCAAACCTGTTCCACCAGAGAAAGAAGGGCTGGGATTCTATTCCAGGTACTTTCTTGTGCAGAAGAAAACAGGGGGGATGCATCCCATCCTAGATCTAAGGGCCCTGAACAAATTCTTAGTCTGAGAAAAGTTCAGGATGGTTTCCCTAGGCAGTCTTCTTCTCATGATTCAGGAACATGATTGGCTATGCTCTCTAGACTTGAAGAATGCTTACACACACATCCCAATACTTCCAGCTCACAGGAATTATCTTCAATTGCACCTGGGAATGCAGCACTTTCAGTACCGCGTACTGCCCTTTGGCGTCTGCACCAAGAGTTTTCACAAAATGCCTAGCAGTAGTCGCAGCACCGCTACGCAGACTGAGAGTACATGTGTTCCCTTATCGCGACAATTGGCTGGTGGAGAGCACCTTGGAGGACGGATGACTATTCAAGTGCTGGAACTATTGGGGTTTGTAATAAATTACGCCAAGTCTCATCTCACTTCTGTTCAGAAATTGGAGTTCACTGGAGCACTGCTGGACACGAGAATGGCTTGAGCCTATCTCCCAGAGTCACAGGCAGACAACCTTCTGTCCCTAGTGTCCACGGTTCAAACATCTCAGCAGATCACAGCTCGGCAAATGTTGAGACTCTTGGGGCACATGGCCTCCACAGTTCATGTTACACCCATGGCACATTTGCACATGAGATCTGCTCAATGGACCCTAGCTTCCCAGTGGCTTCAAATTGCGGGGAATCTAGAGGATGTGATCCAACTGTTCACCTATTTTTGGAATTCTCTTCAGTGGGGGACAATCCGGCCCAATTTGACCATGGGACGACCATTCCAAATTCCTCAGCTGCAGAAGCTGCTGACAATGGATGCATCCCTCCTGAGGTGGGGAGCTCATGTAGATGGGCTTCACACTCAAGCAGCCTGGTCCTTCCAGGAAGCAGGTCTTAAACCTCCTGGAGTTCCGAGCGATCTGAAACACTCTGAAGGCTTTCTGAGAATGGCTGTCCAACCAAATTATCTTAATTCAAACAGACAATCAAGTTGCGATTTACTATACCAACAAGTAGGGAGGCACTGGATCTCGCCCTCTGTGTTAGGAAGCCATCCAGATGTGGCTTTGGGCGCGTTGTCACGGCATGTTTCTCAAAGCCACGTATCTGGCAGGCATAAACACTAGTATGGTCGACAGGCTGAGCAGGGTAATGGAACCTCACGAGTGGTCACTGAATATGGGCGTCGCCTGCAAGATCTTCTGAGTGTGGGGCACCCCCTCGATGAATCTTTTTGAAACTCAAATCAATCACAAGGTCCCTCAGTTCTGCTCCAGGCTTTAGGCCTATGACAGACTAGCATCAGATGCCTTTCTCCTACATTGGGGGACAGACCTTCTGTATGTGTATACTCCCATACCTCTAGTAGGGAAGACTTTGCTGAAACTCAAGCAAGACCACAAAACCATGATCCTGACTGCACCGTTCTGGCTGCGTCAGATTTGCTTTGCTCTTCTTCTGGAATTGTCCTTCAAAGAACCATGGCAATTGGAGTGTTTTCTGACCCTCATAACTCAGAACAAGGGGTTGCTTCTACATCCCAACCTCCAGTCTCTGGCTTTCACAGCCTGGATGTTGAGACATAGAATTCGCTTCCTTGGGTCTTTCAGAGAGTGTCTCTTGGGTCTTGCTTGCTTCCAGAAAACATTCCACTAAGAGGTATTACTCTTTTAAATGGAGATGTTTGCTGTCTGGTGTGACAGCAATATCATAGATCCTCTCTCTTGTCCTACACGGACCCTGCTTGAATATACTTGTTGGAGTCTGGTCTCAAGACCAACTCAGTAAAAGTTCATATTAGTACAATCAGTGCTTATCATTAGCGTATAGAAGGTAAGCCTATCTCTGGACAGCCTTTAGTAGTTCACTTCATGAGAGGTTTGCTGTTGTCAAAGCCTCCTGTCAAACCTCCACCAGTGTCATGGGATCTCAACTTTGTTCTCACCCAGCTGATGAAAGTTCCTTTTGAGCCACTGAATTCCTGCCATCTGAAGTACTTGACCTAGAAGGTCATTTTCTTGGTGGCTGTTACTTCAGCTCATAGGGTCAGTGAGCTTCAGGCCCTAGTACTGGATGCACCTTATACTAAGTTTCATCATAACAGAGTAGTCCTCCAAACGCACCCTAAGTTCCTGCTGTAGGTGGTGTTGGAGTTCCATCTGAACCAGTCAATTGTATTGCCAACATTATTTCCCTGTCCTCATGCCCACCCTGGCGAAAGCAGCTTGCACATCTTGGACTGCAAGAGAGCATTGGCCTTTTACATGGAGCGGACGAAGCCCTTCAGACAGTCCGCCCAGTTGTTTGTTGCTTTTGATCCCAACAGGAAGGGAGTCATCATCAGAAAACGCACAATTTCCAATTGGCTAGCAGAATGCATTTCCTTTGTTTATACCCAAGCTGGGCTGACTCTGGAGGCATGTCATGGCTCATAATGTCAGAGCAATGGCTGCGTTGGTGATTCATTTAAAGTCAGCCTCAGTTGAAGGGATTTGCAAAGCTGCAACGTGGTCTTCAGTCCACACATTCACATCACACTACTGCCTTGAGCAGGACACCCTACACGATAGTCGGTTTGGGCAGTCGGTGCCTCAGAATCTGTTTGGGGTTTAGAATCCAACTCCACCCACCTAGGCCCGTTTTATTCTGTTCCAGGCTGCACTCTCAGCTAGCTGTATATAGTTTCAGGTTAATCTATGTTTTGTCCTTGACGTTGTTTGACCAAAGTTTATTGTTTTGTGTAAGCCTGGATTCTAGGGATACCCCAGTTGTGAGAACAACTCAGCCTGCTTGTCCTCGGAGAAAGTGAAGATACTTACCTGTAGCAGGTATTCTTCGAGGACAGCAGGTTGCTTATTCTCACAAACCTGGCCACCTCCCCTTGGAGTTGTTTGGCTTCTTTTCACTTTAGAACTTTACTGAGGAGCGCAGTTGCGCAGCGGGCGGGAAGTCAGTCCGTGAATGTGCGGTGCGGCATGGCACGTGTGCCAGAAGGCTCTGCCAAAAGCTTTTTCTTTTTGCTATTGCAAATGCTGGTTCCCGGGCCAACACGGTTGTCCACCCAGTTGAGAATAATCAGCCTGCTGTCCTCGGAGAATACCTGCTACAGGTAAGTATCTTCGCTATTCCTATGGGTGTCTCTAATGTTTAGCATGAGCTAATCATTAGCGAGCACTAGAAATGCTAGTGCACCTTTGTAAAAGACCCCCTAAATGTATTATTATGTAACATGATGTGCATAAATTCCAAGTTGCATAGATGAAAAGGGGGTGTGGTTATGGGATTGGAATGGGTGGGTTGTGGGCATTTCAAAAATCTATGTGTATTATTATAGAATACATCTGCTCTGGGCCAGATTCTATATATGATGCTTAGAAAATCCACATGGAAAACATTTCCGCCTAAGTGTATTCTATAAGCAGCACCTATATTTAGGCGTGGTATATAGAATACTAGTAAAACATGCCCGTTTCTCACACAAATGAAATGGGTGCTAGCAAGGTTATCCTCCGAGTTCCATCTTGGCCCCCTCCCTCCCCCCTCTCATCCGAGTTCCAGGCCCCCCTCCCTCTCCTCTGAGTTCCAGGCTCCCCTCTCCTCTGAGTTCCAGGCCTCCCTCTCTCCCTCTCTCTCGTCCGAGTTCCAGGCCCCCTCTGTCTCCTCTGAGTTCCAGACCCCCTCCCTCCCTCTCCTCCGAGTTCCAGGCCCCCTCCCTCCCTGTCCTCCGAGTTCAAGGCCCCCCTCCCCTCCGAGTTCCAGGCCCCCATCCCCTCTGAGTTCCATGCCCCCCTCCCTCCCTCTCCTCCCTACCCCTCCCCTCCGAGTTCCATGCCCCTCTTCTCCGAGTTCCAGACCCCCGCGCCTCCCTCCCTCTCTCTCCCCTCTGAGTGGCGGTCCGACCTGCATTGCCCGCCCTCTTCTCCCAGTCCTCTGCCTGCCCCTTGCCTTCCTGCGTGCCGGCCTGAATTTAAAAGTTCTTACCTCGGGGTCTGCCGGCAGCAGTGAAAGGCGAGCAGGCACAATGCTTCAGCCTGCCTTCCCTTCTCTCTCAGCTCTGCCTCTGGTCCCACCCTCATTTCCTGTTTCCGCCCTCTGATATCATCATGTTCAAACGCGAGGGCGGACCAATGGGAATTGTGTTACGAACCCAGGCATCCAGACGTAGAACATTGGAGGTACAAATTATTATATAGGATGCTTAGTTGATATCCTAGCACCTAAAACTACGTGCCTCCATTTACACCAAAGAAAATGTGGTATAAATCCTGGAGTGTAGATTTAGGTGCAGAAGGCCTTATTCTATAATTATGCATGTGAATTTTGGAACTCCCATGAAACACCCATTTCCCCACCCATAACCACGCCCCTTTTGCCTACATTCATTGAAATTTAGGTGCAGTGCTTTACAGAATACACTTAGGGTCCTGTTTTCTAAGCTGCACTAGAGGTGCGTTAGTGCTTTTAACGTGTGCTAACCATTAGCGTGTGCTAACTGTGTAGGCACCCACAATATTCCTGTGGGCGCCTACACAGTTAGCGCATGCTAATTTTGTGCACACACTAAAAACGCTAGCGCACCTTAGTACACAGAGTAAACAGAGAGTTGTGCATGTAAATTCTAATTATTGCCAGTTAGTGCTCATTATTGCTTGGTAAGTGGTGTTAACAACACTGATTGGCTTGTTAAGTCAATTAAGTTATACACCTTGTTACAGAATACGCTTGGATTTTGGCGTGAAACGCTAGGCATGCTATATAGAATCTGGGATCTGTGCCTAATTTAGGTGTCAGGATTTAGGCCAAGTAAAACACGGAAAAGCGCTTGGCGTATTCTATATACCGCACAGAAATTTAAGCCGATTCTATAAAATTTAAGCATACTTTATGCCTAAGCATATTTTTTTTTACCACACAGATTTTTCAGGTGCCATATATAAAATCTAGCCTATTGTTTACATATTGTGAGATACCCAGGACATGGTGCTGGAAGTCAACATCATTATTATGCACCCAAATGTGAAGCTCAGAAAAAGCATATTTTACACTAATTGGAGAGTAAACAAGGACTGCAGGAAAGGACTTTCAAAAGTAATAAATACTAATATTTATTGCAAATCAGCATAAACAGGAGAGTGTAAATAGCTTTGTATTTTACTAATAACCAAATTACCTTTAAAAATGTTGCTCATATTGCTGTTTTTTAAATGTAAATCGCCTTGCTGCATTTTTGTTAAAATACATAAATACTAAGACTAAAAATTAGGTGGGTGTTTTTTTGTTTTTGTTTTTTGTAGCATTTCTATTCTCAGAATTGTTTTTCAGGGCCTCTATGCTAAAGCTATTTTGAACATTTAATGCTCCCCTTTTCTCCTGTCTTGCTTTGATGCTGAAGTCATTAGCTACAGCTGAAGGAACAACACCAAAGGATTTCCCTGAGGAGAAACAAAATCCTTCTGGGCTGATTTATCAAAAGTTTATTCCTAATGGGCAGAGAAGCAGAGCAGAAGAAACAGCAACACTTGAGCTTTCCATTTAAACTGCTAGTGAAGTGTGTCACACCAACATTTTTTTTAAAGGTGTCTGTTATAGCTGAAGAAAATGATGCACACCCCTAACCATTACAGACAGCCCACTTATTTCTAAGCATACAGCCCACTTCTGAGCAGGATGGGAATCTGGAGGGTATGTGGAGACATGCTCCGAAAGGCTGCTTATGTCCTCGAATCATGACATAAAATTAAAGAGATAGGACCAGCCACCTAAACAGTATCAAAAGAGGTACGTTGGGGAACTTCTGGACTAGGACACAAACCAATGGAAAGAAAAATCTTAATCAGTTTCAGGTGAGGGAGAAATAAGGGTGCAGTGGATAGGATAGGAAGAGGTACACTGGCATGCACCTTAAGGCTCCAGTCCCAAACCAAGGAAGGAGGAAACAACCAATGGTTCACATGCACATTTTTATTGAAGAATTATCCAACTTAGTCAGGTTTTGGCGATAGCATTCATCAGGTGTCTTCAAGTATATATACAAATGTGGAAATTAAAATTATGCATAAGTAGAAAGTATAAAACTCCACAAAAACATATATGAACACTTAACAAAACATATTTTGGATTCCAGTGCTGTTAAATGTGTTTATTTTTGATACGGTTTCACGGTAGTTCTGTTATTAGGTTTCAATTTATTGTTTTCAAGTTTACCTCATTTAGGAGCACTTTTACAGAGCGACGGTAAGCCCAATGTGGGCTTACTGCTCGCTTTTCCGGGACTACCACCGGCCCAATATGGCCACTGGCAGTAGTCCCGCCCCGAGTGTGCGCCATTTCCGGAGAAAAAGAAAACCCCTGGAAATGGCTTGAACGGCAGTAACCTGGCAGTAATCAGGCATCGCCATGAGCTGCCCGGTTACTGCTGGGTTAGTGCGGGAGCCCTTATTGCCACTCAATGGACCCATTATTGTATTTATGTTTAGACTTAGTTATTTTACTATTGTTATGCTGTTAACAAAATTGTAAGCTTTATGTTGTACCTGATGTACACCGCCTTGGATGAATCACTTCATAAAGGTGGTTAATAAATCCCAATAAATAAATAAAAATAGGAGTCTTAATATATAAACACAAGGGTTCCAAGATGGCGTTGTAAGCGGACGCACCTGTGTTTGCTCCTGAGGTAGCTTAGGTTTTGTAGGTGGTTATATATATTTTGTAAGAGGCCAATTCCTACCTATGTACTCGCTTATGTCTAGGGGGCGTGGCCTCTGCCCAACCTTAGCTGCATGGAAAATAACGGACAGACCAATGGAATATATTAGTTTATTTATACAGCGTTATATACAAAAATATAGAAAACTCTTATCAGCTTATAGCATCAGCAATTCCTGATTGCATGCACAATGATACCAAAATATAGAGAATAACTATGATTATCCTATTGGCTAATCTGTAATGACAGATAAACACAATACCAAGATCCTAATGATTACCACACAAATCTTATACTAGGCTAACAGCAACTAGAGATCATAAATCCTGACGTCACACATCTGATGGGTCCGAGCACAGACTAATTATCTAACCCAGCCTGAAGGAAGTAAACTATGATCTCACCGTCCCGGTCACCAGATCAGATTCCTTCCGATACCTCAGCCGAATGTCTCAGCGAGGTCCCACAAGCTCAGGTGATGCACTTGTCTTGATCAGCCACAGATGATACAGACTCAGTATAGATCCTGTAGACAGCTGTAATCTGGGGAAAAGCTTTGCCAGGTATTATCAGTAAGTCTCTCAGGTAAATCAGGTGCTTGCAGAAATGCAAGTGTTCTCTTCTTCTGTTCTTCTGTTCTTCTCTCTTCTTCTTCTCTCAGGAACTAGTCTCCTTCTGTTCCCGCTTCTCAGATCAATCAGTTTTCTGGGAGCCAATCAGAAATAATCCCACCATGTACTCCCAGCATCTGTATGAAGCTTCCTTTGTCCGTCTTATCTCGTAAGCTCTCTCTCACTCTCTCTCCCTCAGGGACATGCATTCTCCCCCGATACAGAGTGACCTTGGAGGTGGTGCAGGCTTCAGTAAATCTATTACAAGCTGAAATTCTGACTTCTGCACAGTTGGTAGTCAGACATATAGGTGAAAGGTTGCAGCGTCCATTTTGGCTGTAAAGGTGCTCTCATATGCACACAGGGTGGGTGAGATCACAGCAAATACTCCTACAGATTCCCCCCCTTGGAGATGGAAATTACTACAAAGGAGTAAAGGCCTTCTCCAACCTAACTACAAAAATAAGCCAGACAGTTCAGTCAGGATTCAGGTACAAACTTCATGGTCAAAACTACAAAAAGTTTCAAGTAAATCTCAACTAATGCAAACTAACACTCTTCAAACAGTTCAATTAAGCAAAATAATGTTCACAAGGAAATCACAAATGCTAATACAGCAAAATACTGAATAATAGAACCCGCATGTGCAGTTAGTTAAAAGTCTTAACACATGAAAATTAATCAAACAAATCATGAACCATAATCACATAGATCATGAAAATCACATCATGCAAAGCAAAGCATATTAGTACAGAAAAGTGAAAATGGAATAACTTGTTGGCAAAACTCTGGTTAGATGTAACTACATAAAGTCTTGCAATCTCATCGCCGTAGGTGACAAAGTGTTTACGCGATAGCGTAAATGACGAAGGTCTCTCCAAAACACTACAGCACACAGGAGCATGATGACCCACGAGATGGTCAAAAGTGGGATGACAACGTGAGTGGACATGTGGAACTGGGTGACATCAGATGAACGACGTTTGTAATCTGCAACCTCGAGAGTCTCATGGTCGACAGATAATTCAACAGTGTGAGAGTCTTTGGACTGTAAAAATGGTATAAGGTCCATAGCAAAGTCAATAGGATGTCCACGAAATACATCAAGCACTTCCAACTCAGAAACAACCGGGTCTGTGTCAAGATAAAACAGGGAAACTCCTCCTACATGGGCAACAGCATACTTGGGTACAGCGATTACACAAACATTGCAAGGAAGAGTGTAACGGTTGATTACATCATGCTTCTGGAAGGTGACAGTAAGTTCCGTACTAGGTGTGCTAACTAACCATACCGTATCCAGTACAGCTACAGTGGTATCAGAAAAATCGTCATATTTTGACACGGTAACCTTACACTTCTCTTGGACATTCTCGGTGGACAAGCCACAAAGAGCTTCTGTTGTGTCTTTCAGGAAAGGTTTACCAGGGCCTAGCCAATTAACATCTTTAGTTTTGTGGCAAAGGTCTAAGTTAGGGACCAAATAATGTTGCGGAGCATCCTGTTGGTAAGCAACATACTTAGGTGTATCAACATTAAGGTACAAATTCTCATGCCAGGTACCTACATTTACAACTTGTTTAAGCTGGTATACATTCTCAGGCATAATAAATGGCAAATTAAGGATGAAGGCAATTTCCATACGCTCCATATCCAAATAAAGGGGAAAGGCAGTACCTAAATGAAATGCGATTTGAATTTGAAAAGGTTCAATAGACAAACGGGTAACTTTGGCAAAGGCATCTTTAACAACATCAGATGGTATCAGGTACGTTGGTATCTGTCCCTGCATTAGCTTACTAACACTGGTATCTACTTCCCTAAATAAATCCTGGATAAGGTCCTTAACAGGTTGTATAAACACACGGTCTTCATTCATGGTACCTTTAATTGTCAACAAATCAGCTGTGTTAGCACTAATTTTATGTGTATGTAAATTCACAAGAGTGACCGTATCAGCAATAGTTTTACCCTGGGCCACAAGTTGGCTCTGTTGGACTACCAATTTGGTCTCGATGGCTTTCAAATCTGCTTGGATGGCTTGTATATTGGCCTGCAGCTTTTGGACAGAAACTACGTTGGCAACAGACATGGAAATACCAAAAAGTGAACCAATGGCCGAAAACATCAAACCACCGGCCAGACCAAGAAAACGCTTAGATCTGGACCTGGAATTATAAGGTTGCATAGGTTGTACCATGACTTTGTCCAGTTGATGCAAAATGTTCTTCACTTGTGCACGGGCATTTTGCATATAATTGAGAAACCAGGAATGGGTAACAGCAGACAGAGATAAGTTACTCATATTGAAATGTTTCAGTAGTACATGCATTGGATCAAGGGACACAACTACTTTCTGGGGAACAATCTGGGACTGGGTAATCAGGAAGCCAGGGGTATCTTGCAGAACAACTCCAGACATGGGACCAGGTTCGATCATCTTGGACCACGATCCCAGCAGCACGGAGATCAAGAACACGATCATCAGGGTTCTTTTCTGCATCTGCAAGGTACAAAGAAAACAGACTATGCTGTTGGGGTGTTAGTACAGTTCGTGTCATCAACACATACGTCTGGAATCAAATGACTGGGATGACGTGGTCTCAACTGATTGATGTGGACCCATTTAAGGGTGTCTTCACCCTTAGTATTTTTCTTGAGGCAAATTTGGTAAGCCACAGGTGAAGCTTTTTCCACTATTGGGAATGGACCACGCCAACTAGGCAGAAACTTCCTTTCTTTAACCTTGTTTCTGGCAAAATTGAAGTAGAATACCTTGTCGCCAATTTGGTATTCTTTAGAGGTAGTCCCTTGATCATAATAGGCTTTTCTACCTCTAGCGCTACTTTCCAAATTTTTCTGAGCAAAGGCAAAGGCACTTTGCAAATGCTTACGCAAATGGGTGACATATTCATGAGTGGAGGTAGCACTGGACAAGTTCACATCATTAGTCCTGTACAACAAATGAATTGGTAATGTCATTTCCCTACCTGTCATCATCTCTGTGTGAGTAGTACAAGCATCAGCCTGTTCCACTTGCTCTTTCACCATAGCATCAAACTCGGAGAAAGGTTGGTTGGATGAAATTTCCACCTGTTCTTCAATGTCCTCCTGCAAGGTTGAGGTTTCCACAGAATTCACCCTTCGAGGCTTCTGAGGTACAGACATTTCCCTGGACAGGAACAAGAAGTCATCTTCCACCTGTACCTGAGCACACGTCGCATCATAGGGCCAAACAAACTCGAGAGATATGAGGCCCCTGGGAGAGGTATACCAACTGTCAGTCGTCTCCCCCCCCTGGCAGGTGTCCCAAGAAGAAGGCAGCCTGCCAAGGAGAGGCAAACTTACCTCGACATCATGGAAAGACTGGCCACCCAGAAAGCCAAAAGAATCTCCAGCAGATAGCTCAACTTCAGCAGACTGTGGATTGGTGACCAACAGGTATAAGGTGGTACCGGTGACCTCCAAACATGGCAGAACACCAATTGCCAATCCAAGGTCTCGAACGTGGGCATGTGGGTTAAAGAACACTACATCATCCAGCAGACGTTGTCCTTGAGCGAGGCGAAGCTTGAGGGAAAAATCCCGTACCCTACCTGGAATGGTTACATCCTTGTCACAGACTACCTCACAGACCTGGGGAATGGTCTGTCCAGACTTCAAACAAACAGCCGTAGGTTCAAGTTCCACTGGATTGTTCTGCATTCTACTCCACAGGACAAGATTCACCAGGTCCACATAAACTCCCAGTCGTGCAAGGCAATCTGACCCCAAACATAAGGGTTCTCTCAAGCCCCGGACGATAGAGAAGTGGTGGGTGAATGTCTTCTTTCCCACAGTCAAGGGAAGGCCACATATTCCGTCAAGCGGCTTGGAGCCTTGTCCCGGTACCTGTACCGAAGTAGAGGAACATCTGCTTAAGGGAAGTTGTACAGACTTACGAATTTGGCTGTACAACGAGTCACTGATGTAGGAGAGATCACTAGTGAACAGTAAAGTAGCTTGAAGCAATTGGGTGTTAGCCACTTGAACTGGTATGGTGAATTCATCACCTTTCTGGGTGATGACAGTCACCTTGCAAGGATGAGCAAAATCAGGAGCAGAGAGAGGAGATGAGATTTCAAGTGATACGGGAGACACAGTATCTGTTAAGTCATCCGTCTTGGCTGAGTCCTGTGAAACAATCTCTAGTTGGTCTGCTTGTTGCACCAGCTCTTCATGCTTCTGACCCCCTTTTGGTGCCTCTGTCAGCGGAGGCTCCCGCATGGGCGGATCCGCGGGACACCGGAGATCAGTCCGCAGGGGAGTGTCCTGTAGCTCCACAGAGTTGGCATCACCGACTGTACGCCAGTATCTCCCTCGCACATATTTAAGGGGTCGAGTGACTTTAGACCAGATCGTTTCCTCATCATAATCCAAAACAGGCCGAAATCTCTTCAAAAGGTCATTTCCAATCAGAAATTCTTCACCCTCACTGGTAGTGATGATGGCAGGGTGCCTGACGGTCATCTGTCCAAGCTGTAAAGATAGCCAAACCTGTCCCACAGTTCCAATACTTTGATTGCCATAGGCCACCAGTGACAAGTCGCACGGTGTGACACGCAGCACATCCTGACCCCCCCCTAGAGATGCCTCTAGTTTCTGAAACAGGCCCTGGGTGACCAAAGTCACCTCTGAGGCTGTATCCAGGAGACCTTCACAGGAAAGTACTTGTTGAATTAACAACTCCACGGTATATCTGTAACCTTTAGATATAAGCTTACCTAGAAAATACCTGACTTCCTGGGATGAGTCTTTTGAAAGAGGCCCTTCCGGGTTCGAGGGCTGCGACGCGGCATGGTTCCCTGGGGACTCCTCACTGAAGGACGACAACGCATCCACGTGGACCGTGGGGACGCTTGCGGTAACAGGTATTGTGGTCACGTCTAGTCATGCTTGTTCTTCCTCCGAAGAGGATGGCTGTTCCACCTCAACAGATTTAACACTAAGCCCCGGAGGGGTCGGCGGTCTAGAAGACTGGTGGTCCTTCTGCTTCTGGAATTTGACCTTTTTATGAGATGGAGGTGTCTTAGGTACATTGCTAGACTCCGCGATTGAACATCTTGCCAGCAATTGGTCCAGCTGAGCTTGCATAGCACGGATCTTCTCTGCATTCCACTTCTTCTGATTAAACCGCTTCTTTTTAGGTTGTTGCTGTCCCTCCTGTGCAATAGGAGGCGCTGCATCCCGCGGCAGGGCCTGAGAGCCCGGCGGCGTAGTTGGTCTCGGCGCTTTGTTTTCCAGAGAAAGCGTGGAAGTGACCGCACAAACAGCGGGTGGTATCACCCTGTTGCGACTCTTGGACGCCGGTTTCGGAGTCTCTGCGATGGGCTTGGCGCGGCAGATTTCAAAAATTCCTTCAGCCTGCTTTAGAAGGCTGGAATAGGGTTCTGCGTTTTTTCCTGCCAAGGGAATCTTTATCGGATCAGGCAGACCCTGTATAAAAAGTTCCCTGAAATCACCAAATTCAAGATCTTTAGAATCAGGCGGGACCCCCCCTTGGTAAAATGCACGCTTCAAGCGATGGGCCCACTCCCGCGGACTCTCCTCCGGATTACAACTAATAGTATACGCTGCACGCTTAGCTTCCAGAGAGTTGGCAAAGAGACCGTAGCGCTTCGCTAAGGCTTGCTCCACTGACCGTAGATCGGGGTTATCGGACATGATCAAATCTAGAACTTCATGGCACTCGGTACTAAAGGTCCATTTGAGGAGGGCTCTGATGTCATCCTCAGAAGAGACGTGCATGGTCTGCAGGAGTTCATGCACTGCCTTAAGATGGGTTTCTATGGATACCGAGGCAGACGCTTTAAAAGGCGCTATTACGGTGCGTAGCATCTTTATAACATATGCCTGCCTCTCCATAGACATTCCTTTCTTGGGTTCCGGCTTGAAGTGCCGCTGATCACTACCAGGTGTAGAGAACCTCGGGGCAGGTGTATCGCTAAAACTGGGTGGAGCTGCCGAAGGCTGAGGCCCTGAGCTAGGCACCTGACCAAGTGAGCTGATGATTTCAGCAGGCAGTCCCTGGACCCGTGCCCCCAGTGGGTGTGTCACTGTCTCGGGTCTGCTGCTTCGTTCACCAGCCACTATGGGGCTGGATTGTACAGAGGGGCGGGAAAGAGCCGAAGCCATGCCCCCAATGGGTGTGTTTAACTCGGGTCCCTCCCGGCTCACGTAACGGTTCATTTCGGGAGCTGGGCTTGGGTGACCCGCAGCAAAACTGTCGGGGAACTCTAAGGTATACGGTACTTCTTCCTGCGCCATGTGCGTAAGCTCTTGCTGCATTGTGGAAATCTTTACAGTGCACTCATCTAATGCTTTAGACAATGAATCTCTGTCCTTCACTGTACATTGTAATTGCAGTGAGACTGTCTCCTGCTTCTCTTTTAACTCAGCCAACTCTAGCTTGGCTGCGTGCCAATCTTGAAACACAGACACAGATTGTTCTTGAGTGGCCACTAGCTCCCTGCGCAACTCACTCTGAACACCTTCTGAGACCTGTTTTAGCTCCCGATTTAATGTCTGCAACTTATCTGTTTCCCTAATCTGGTTGTGTAATGCATCAGTCAAACGAGAAAATTTCTCTTGCAACGAATCAAAAGACCCGAGGTACTGGGCAATTTCTTGCTTTAATGTGTAATTAAGTGCTTCACAATCAGTTAGGTCACCCTGCAAAGTTTTACACTTATCATACAGTGTCTGGCACTCCGTACAAATCTCTTCAGAAGAATTAGGTGGGGCGGGGCTTACATTGGTCCCTGCTAAAGCAGATTTGGCAGTCTGTAAATCAACTCGTAATGCAGCTAACTCACTGTCTCGCTCCTGGACAGTTTCCCTAGTCTGGGACAAATCTAACTGCAAATCCGCTATGCGATCTGTTAGAGGTACAGATACCTGTCTTATCTCATTCATCAAAGAGTCTTTAACTGCCAAAAGAGACACGCCCAGTTCACAAAGCATCCATTGTGACAAATGCTGTTTCTCTTTTATAATTGTATTTAAAACCGTAGCATATGCTTCTGAGCTATTCGGTGAACTGCTACTAAATAAAGCACGTACAGACTCTACTGTAGGAGGAGTTGGTTTCGTCTTACTATGAGAGAGTGGCAGTAATATTTTAAGCACGCCCTTCTCCTGTTCACTCAGGAGAATTTCAGGCAATGTGCCAACCGTGCCGGTCGCCATGTTAAAGACTAAACACACCCTGTTTTCCTTCCAGAGAATTAGAGAAACTGTTTCTTTCTCTTTTGGAGCTCAGAGTAATAAATCTGTCAACCAATTACAGCAATAAAACACAGCTGTATAAACAAGGTCTGCCGTCAGCTAGGTTAAATCTGCAGTTCGTGCAAAAAGAAACAGAGAGTTAAAACAGCTTTCTGAAAAGACCCAGAAAAGTTTTAACTTCTGATATTCTTGCACCAACCGTCCCGGACGAGAGCCCCAATTTGTAGGTGGTTATATATATTTTGTAAGAGGCCAATTCCTACCTATGTACTCGCTTATGTCTAGGGGGTGTGGCCTCTGCCCAACCTTAGCTGCATGGAAAATAACGGACAGACCAATGGAATATATTAGTTTATTTATACAGCGTTATATACAAAAATATAGAAAACTCTTATCAGCTTATAGCATCAGCAATTCCTGATTGCATGCACAATGATACCAAAATATAGAGAATAACTATGATTATCCTATTGGCTAATCTGTAATGACAGATAAACACAATACCAAGATCCTAATGATTACCACACAAATCTTATACTAGGCTAACAGCAACTAGAGATCATAAATCCTGACGTCACACATCTGATGGGTCCGAGCACAGACTAATTATCTAACCCAGCCTGAAGGAAGTAAACTATGATCTCACCGTCCCGGTCACCAGATCAGATTCCTTCCGATACCTCAGCCGAATGTCTCAGCGAGGTCCCACAAGCTCAGGTGATGCACTTGTCTTGATCAGCCACAGATGATACAGACTCAGTATAGATCCTGTAGACAGCTGTAATCTGGGGAAAAGCTTTGCCAGGTATTATCAGTAAGTCTCTCAGGTAAATCAGGTGCTTGCAGAAATGCAAGTGTTCTCTTCTTCTGTTCTTCTGTTCTTCTCTCTTCTTCTTCTCTCAGGAACTAGTCTCCTTCTGTTCCCGCTTCTCAGATCAATCAGTTTTCTGGGAGCCAATCAGAAATAATCCCACCATGTACTCCCAGCATCTGTATGAAGCTTCCTTTGTCCGTCTTATCTCGTAAGCTCTCTCTCACTCTCTCTCCCTCAGGGACATGCATTCTCCCCCGATACAGAGTGACCTTGGAGGTGGTGCAGGCTTCAGTAAATCTATTACAAGCTGAAATTCTGACTTCTGCACAGTTGGTAGTCAGACATATAGGTGAAAGGTTGCAGCGTCCATTTTGGCTGTAAAGGTGCTCTCATATGCACACAGGGTGGGTGAGATCACAGCAAATACTCCTACAGTTTTCAGCTCTGTTGGTGCTTCTGCCGCCTCGTTATTCCGGATGGGGAAGCGGAGGGGAAAGGTTAAGGAACATCCCTCGGTTCCTGAGACCATCCCAATGTTGAAGCAGACGACCTTGCAATTTTCAAAGCAACAATCGGGGCCTCGGGGAACTTCGACCCCTACTGCAACTCTCGACGCATTGCCGTCGATCGAGAGTCCTAACGGGGCTTCCCTGAGCCCTGTGGATCGTATTGCTCCGCCTCAGCCTGGGAGAAAGTTGTTTGCAGCCCGAACAGCGACGGAAGCCGAAGTGGCTCAACCGAACCTGCCTGAGGGAAGGTCTGCAGCTACAGAGAGTGGATCTCATGAACGAGAGCAGCTAATTCAATCAGCTTTACAGGTACTACCTCAAGACATTGTTTCAAAACTATCTCGAGCTGAGGCCCAACCTCAATCTCTCCCAGTCTTTAGTGGTGTGGTTAGACCAGCAGTAGTGACACTTGAGTCACTGTGGGCCATGGTTTACGGCATTCAGGTTTCTATGCAGAACACATTGAAAGAAAACACTGGTGATATTAAAGTTTTGTCTAAAGCTGCGTTGCTCCAAGCGCAAGTGACTGCACAGCAATCCTTGAAGTTAGATAAAGTGAATACTGAGCTTCAAGAAATGGGGAATTTGGAAACTGCATTGGTTAAAGATAATAATTTCATGCACAAGCGAATGGAATACCTGGAGAACCAGGTTAGGAAACTTAACCTTAGGTTTCTAAATTTCCCCAAATCTCCTTTAATTTCTCCTATTGAAATGGTAAAAAAAATATATGGTTGACATTCTTGGAATGGATAAAGACTCACTACCTCCCATTACTCGAGCCTATTATATCTGGAACCCGAAGGGGACTGATGGAAACCCCCCAGTAGTGGGGGATGGAATGAATCTTACTTCCTTCCTGGAAAGTTCACTGGAAATAATTACACAGAGGTCAACTATGCTGGTCACTTTTGTACTGGAGCCTGACCGCAATGCTGTTTTAAGACTTTCCTTAAGACATTTAGAAAACTTGTTTTTGGGCTCAAAGGTTCGAATTTTTCCAGATCTCTCGAGGCCCACACAAATAAGGCGCAGGGCTTTTTTGGAGCAGCGCCCTAGAGCGTTGGCACTGGGAGTAAACTTTGTATTACGATTTCCTTGTATCTGTAATGTATTGCTTGAGGGTAAACAGTTTCAGTTTGTAGACCCAAAACAGTTTAAAGAATTTCTTGATGCTAGAGCCGATGTGAATGTTGTATGCCCTCCCTAAAAAGCAGGCTAGGGTCGATAACCCGAGGTAGCAACCGCTAAAATATTCTTTAATTTCTTTTAGAATTTTTGAAATCTTGGAACCCAATTTCTTTGTTTGTGGACAAATAGGCTGTTAAGAATTTTTCTTTCAATTACTTGATTGTATTTTGAATTTCATTTGCAAAATAATGCCGATTGCATATTTACACTTTGTAGTGAAAATTGAATTTATTAATAAAGATTAAAATAAAAAAAAATAAAAAAAAAAAAAATATATATCAAACTATACAAAGGATGTACAAAAATTACAAGAATTTAGACAAAAAATGTTCTTTAAACCATTAGATTCTTCAACACAGAATAAAATGAACACAAAATTAGACACAATCTCTCTATAATAGAAAAAAATATTCATTTCAGGTCAAATTGGTATTATATACATATTTTAAACATACCAGAAACTAACAGGATATCAAACTTCGATATAAAAATAGACAGGATAGCAAATTAAATTCTAGAAACATAATATCAAAACAACATGAAGAACACTACACCACTAAAATACATATAAAAAAAAAACAACTATGGGAGAAACCATATAAAACAAATGCAAAAATGTAAATAAACAATATGTAGGACAATAAAAAGATGCTACCTTAAAAGCTGAGGTACATTTTATAAGGACACTGTTTTTTTGTTTTCATGTATGTTTTTATGGTCTTTTATGCTTTCTATTTATGCATGATTTTAATTTCCACATTTTAATATGTAGTTGTAAACCCATGGTGAAGGGGCTGAAACATGGCCAAGTTGGGTCCTTCTTCAATAATATTTGTGTGAACCATTGGTTGTTTCCTTCCTCCTTGGACCACCTTTGCTGTCTTTGGGACATAGTAACATAGTAGATGACGGTAGAAAAAGACCTGCATGGTCCATCCAGTCTGCCCAATAAGATAACTCATATGTGCTACTTTTTGTGTATACCCTACTTTGATTTGTACCTGTGCTCTTCAGGGCACAGACTGTATAAGTCTGCCCAGCACTATCCCCGTCTCCCAACCACCAGCCTCGCCTCCCAACCACCGGCTCTGGCACAGACCGTATAAGTCTGCCCAGCACTATCCTCGCCTCCCAACCACCAGCCCCACCTCCCAACCACCGGCTCTGGCACAGACCGTACAAGTCTGCCCAGCACTATCCCCGCCTCCCAACCACCAGTCCCGCTTCCCACCACCGGCTCTGGCACAGACCGTATAAGTCTGCCCAGCACTATCCCCGCCTCCCACCACCGGCTTTGCCACCCAATCTCGGCTAAGCTCCTGAGGATCCATTCCTTCTGAACAGGATTCCTGTTACAGATCTTAGTATCATCCGCAAATAGGCAAACTTTACCTTCTAACCCTTCGGCAATGTCACTCATAAATATATTGAACAGAATCGGCCCCAGCACCGATCCCTGAGGCACACCACTACTCACCTTTCCCTCCGAGCGAATTCCATTCACCACCACCCTCTGGCGTCTGTCCGTCAACCAGTTCCTAATCCAGTTCACCACTTCAGGTCCTATCTTCAGCCCATCCAGTTTATTTAAGAGCCTCCTGTGGGGAACCGTGTCAAAAGCTTTGCTGAAATCTAAGTAGATTATGTCCATAGCTCGTCCCTGATTCAATTCTCCTGTCACCCAATCAAAGAACTCAATGAGATTTGTTTGGCACGATTTCCCTTTGGTAAAACCATGTTGTCTCGGATCTTGCAATTTATTGGCTTCCAGGAAATTCACTATCCTTTCCTTCAGCATCGCTTCCATTACTTTTTCAATAACCGAAGTGAGGCTTACCAGCCTGTAGTTTCCAGCTTCTTCCCTATCACCACTTTTGTGAAGAGGGACCACCTCTGCCGTTCTCCAATCCCTCGGAACCTTTCCCGTCTGCAAGGATATATTAAACAAATCTTTAAGAGGACCCGCCAAAACCTCTCTGAGCTTCCTCAATATCCTGGGGTGGATCCCGTCCGGTCCCATGGCTTTGTCCACCTTTAGCTTTTCAAGTTGTTGATACACACTTTCTTCCGTGAATGGTGCTCTATCCACTTCATTCTCATTTGTACTATTTCCAGTCCATCGCGGTCCTTCTCCAGGATTTTCTTCTGTGAAAACAGAACAAAAGTATCTATTTAGCAAATTTGCTTTTTCTTCATCATTATCCACATAGCGGTTCACAGTATCTTTTAGTCTCACAATTCCCTTTTTAGTCATTCTCCTTTCACTAATACACCTGAAGAAATTTTTGTCACCCCTCCTTACATTTCTAGCCATTTGTTCTTCTGCTTGCGCTTTTGCCAGTCGTATCTCTCTCTTGGCTTCTTTCAGTTTCATCCGGTACTCCTCCATGTGTTCCTTTTCTTGAGTTTTTCTGTATTTCTGGAACACCAACTCTTGCTGTTGTTGCAGAGAGGTCATTCTCATAAGAACATAACATAAGAACATAAGAGTGTTACTTTTAATTTTTTTGGACTGTCTGGTAAATAGTAAAAATTGAAATTGGAATTAATGGAAGTAAAATATGATTGTGTTCTCTGGATGCATAGAGGACTCGCCCATTCTTTTTCTCTTTTCAGAGTAGGGTGTGGCTGGGGTCATATACTGAACTTTGCCTGTAAAAAGTTGTTCCCCTTTGGCACCTCTGGGCCTGTGAACATGTTCAGTATCTAGTTCCAAAGTGAGATAGGAAAACCAGGCAAGAGTGAGAGAAAAGTATTCTGAGAGCATTCTGAGCGTGACATGACTGGATGAATCTACCTGGCTGAGGACCCTCTGATCATAGGGCTGATAAGGATGTGTAATCTATTATACAGTATTGAGTGACTGATTGCGGTGTTCCTTGCTCAGATGTTTTGTTAAGAAATGAGCATGAAATACTTTTTTTTTTTAATTTATATTTTTATTTTAATCAAATTAAACTATTGTTACATTTGACAGGAAATACAGACAGAATTATATTATATGAGAAACAATATCCCTTCCCATAAAATAAATCAAAGGAAAAAAAATTTTTTATCTTCTTTTACCTGATCTGAAGACTGAAATTAAAGAAATATTCATTATTACCTTTAACATGAAATACAAACAGAATTATATTATATGAGAAAGACATCCCTTCCCTAAAGTAAATCAAAGGAAAAGATTTTTATCTTCTTTAGACCACAAATAGGGGGGGATCTACCACATCTGAAGACTAAAATTAAAGAAACAATCGTAAAGTAGAAATTTGCTTAACATGCTGACCTATCTAATACATACAATTATAATTATCTTCAATAGGTTAACGGTTGGTCAATTTCTTCGTATTCAGAAAAACTTTAAGTTGCTCGGGTTGGTAAAAAATGTATTTCAATCCCTGATATTTTATAACACATTTGCAGGGGTAATTAAGATAGAAGGAGGCCCCTAAAGATATAACTTCTGATCTTAAAGTTAAAAACAACTTCCTCCTTTCTTGAGTATGTTTTGTTACATCAGGATATATCCAGATTCTTTTACCCCTAAACATTGTTTGCATTTTTTTAAAGTATAATCGTAATACTGCATCTAAATCTTGCTGAAAAACAAAAGAAACAATTAGAGTAGACCTTTCAGAGTTCACATTTAAAGTAGTCTCTAGTATGTTAGTAATATTCAAAGATTCTTCCTGAATTTCCTTTGGAGTTGCTTGTATAGTTGCTGGGGGTATTTTTTTTTGAAGTAATATAATATGCTTTATTCAAAGGTGGAATAGAGTCTTGGGGAAAATTTAAAACCTCCTGCAAGTATAATTTAAATGCATCCAAGGGGTTAATACCCATTTCTTTCGGGAAATTCAAGAGTCTAAGATTTAATTTCCGATTGAAGTTTTCTAACAATTCTAATCTTCGTTGTGTCGCCATATTTTCTTTAACAAGTGTTACGGAGACTTCTTTCATATTTTTTACTTCCAATTTAAGGCCCTCCATTTGTTCTCTTGTTTCCTGCTGTGCTATTGTAAAAGTCTGGGATAGCGTTGCAACAGTACTTACTAAATCTTTGATTTCCTTAGCGGAATTGGCCACCGTTAACTCTACTCTCTGAAGAGCCGTCCAAATGCTCTCGAGAGTCACAGCCGTATTCTCCCTACAAATCGGGGTAAGATGTTTAGCCGTTGCCATCAGGCTGCCTTCAGAAACCGCCGCATCTGTTCCTCTATTCGAAACCGCATCGACCTCTTCCAGGTCAGATAGGGTTCGCCAGAGTAGGCGTTCTTCGGGAATCGGCGGTGGATGAAGATCTGGAGGGGAGAGTGTAACCTCAAGCCCCAAGTCGCCAAAGGAGTCTTCACCGATGGAAACAGCAGGGCCCCTTCCAGGCTCCAAGGTAGGTTGCTTCGTGGTATATCTCTCAATAGACTGTTGAACCGGAGAAGAGGTTTTAGTAGCCGAGGTTGCTACTTTCCCCTTACGTTTAGTATGAGGCATTTTTTTTTAAAGGAAAATAGGTTAAGCTCAACAGGTTAGCAGAGAGCTCCAACGTTAGCATTCAGCATGTCGCCATCTTGGACCGCCCCCCCCAAGCATGAAATACTTTTAAATAAAAAAATAAAGGAGGAAGTTGTACAGGGTTGGGTCAGTGATGCAACAGGAGACTAATGTAAAAAAAAAAAAATAAAAAAGAAGCAGAAACTGATCTTAGCAGGGAATGGTGTGAGTGGCTTGACTGTAAATATGTTTCAAATCCACTTACAGAACCATAAAGAGACAGATGTTCATGGCTCTGCCTGTTCAGAGTAATCAAAACTAAGAAAGTATTTCATAAGAACATAAGAGTAGCCATACTGGGTTAGACCAATGGTCCATCTAGCCCAGTATCCTGTTTCCAACAGTTGCCAAGCCAGGTCACAAGTACCTGGCAGAAACCCAGATCGTGGCAACATTCCACGCTACCAATCCCAGAGCAAGCAGTTGCTTTCCCATGTCTGTCTGAATAGCAGACTATGGACTTGATAAGGCACTTAGGCACCCCTACTCCCCCTCCCCCACCTGAAAGGTTGGTGGTTTGGGGAGGTTCAGGGGGGCTTTTGGGCAGGAGCAATGCTCAGTCGCTCCTTCTTTGTCACCCCCACCCTCTAGTTTAAATGTCTAGAAACATAGTCTGAATTTCTCCCCAAGGATCCTTTTTCCCATCACAGAAAGATGTAGCCCATCATTACAGTACACCCTGTTATTTTTCCACATATTACCCCATGCTCCTATGTATCTAAAACCTTCTTTACACCAAGACTCAAGCCACTTATTGAATTCCACAGTTTTGCGTAGTCTTTCCTCTCCCCTTCCCCACATAAGAATAGATAGGGATGGGCTGGAGTGTACATTTTAAGGGGCTTTGACGTTAACTTCAGAACTTAGTACAAGAAGAGTGCTGCGCAGACTTCTACGGTCTGTGCCCTGAGGATGGCAAGGACAAATCAAACTCGGGTATACATATAAAGTATCACATATAAAGTATCACATACCATATAAAATGAGTTTATCTTGTTGGGCAGACTGGATGGCCTGGACAGGTCTTTATCTGCCGTCATTTACTATGTTATCCTGTTTGCTTTTTTGGCTGCCATCGCACACTGAGCAGAGGATTTCAGCATATTATCTACAACACCTACTAGATCTTTTTCTTGAGCGCTGACTCCCGAGATGGACCTTAGCATCATGTAACTATGATTCGGATTATTCTTTCCAATGTGTATCACCTTGCATTTGTCCACATTAAATTTCATCTGCCATCTGGATGCCCAGTCTTCCAATGTCCTAAGGTCTTCCTGCAATATTTCACAGTCCGCATGTATTTTAACAACCTTGAATAGTTTTGTATCATCTACAAATATGATCACCTCACTCATTGTTCCGATTTCCATATCATTTATAAATATGTTAAATAGCACCAGTCCCAGTACAGATCCCTGCGACATTCCACTGTTTATCCTCCTCCATTGAGAGAATGACCATTTAACCCTACCCTCTGTTTTCTGTCCAATACCCAATTCCTAGTCCACACCAAAACCTTGCCTCCTATCCCATGACTCTAATTTTCTTAGAAGTCTCTCATGAGGAACTTTATCAAAAGCTTTTCAACAATCTAGATATACTATCCAGCTCATAATCGAAAGTGATCGCCGGCCATTTACCAACACAAATCGGGAGATGGCCGTCGATCGTGGAAAAACGGCGAAATCGATATAATCGAAAGCTACTTTTTTTTTACAGCATCGCCGCTTTCCCGTCAGCTCGCCGGTGAAAGTTCAAAGGGGCATGTCGGCAGCGAAGTGAAAGCGGGACATGGGCGGGTATGGGCGTGGCTACCAGATAGCCGGCTTTCGCCAATAATGGGAAAAAAACGGCGTTAAGCAGTATTTCACCGGGTTTACTTGGTCCTTTTATTTTCACGACCAAGCCTCAAAAAGGTGCCCCAACTCACCAGATGACCACCGGAAGGAAGCAGAGATGACCTCCCTGTACTCCGCCAGTGGTCACTAACCCCCTCCCACCAAAAAAACCCACTTTAAACACTTTTTTTCCAGCCTGTATGCCAGCCTTAAATGCCGTACCCATCTCCATGACAGCAGAATGTGTTCTGTCCTCCGACAGCCTTTTCCTGCTTGTGATGTGGCTCTGGGGTGAGTGTGACACCTTTTCTGTTATTTGCACTGCAGAGTCACATCAGCAATGCATTGTCGTAGGTGTAGGTATTGGTAGTTGGTAGGCTCTACTCTCCTGGTGCTTTCCCCCTGCTTACTGAGTCAGAGTGTGCCCTGTTTTGTTTCCTGTTGTAGTCCATGCGGTAGTGGCCATTTTTGTAAGCCAGTTTTAGTTACCTTTCCTGTGTTACCCATGTTAGAGAACGTAGTTCTTACCTTGAATGGTACTGAAAGAGGGCATTGTACACCATTGTGCCAGCTCTGACCTACTGCTCATCTTAGTACCAGGGGACTCTTTGCAAGTGGGGCACAATCTCTGATCTGCAGTTAACTGTGAGTAAACGTGCTTATTCAAATAAAGGCTTTTTCAAAGAGATTAGTCTTCAGGTGTGAACTGGTGTGCCAAAGTTATACAGCAGCAATAAGTCCTAGAGGCTGTATGCAGGTCCCTGGAGCAGTTTTAGTGGGTGCAGTACATTTGTGGGTAGTGGGTTTTGGGGGCCTCAGCTCCCAAAGTAAGGGAGCTATGCACGTGGGAGCTTTTCTGAAGTCCACCGCACTGACCCCTAGGGAGCCCGTTTGGTGTCCTGGCATGTCAGGGGGGGCCAGTGCACTAAAAATGCTGGCTCCTCCCATGGCCAAATGTCTTGAATTTGGCTGGGGTTTGAGAAGGCCGACATAACTTTCCATTATCGCTAAAAAACGACGCCGGCCATCTCAAACCCTGGCCAAATCCAAGGCATTTGGCTGGCTGGAACTGTATTATCGAAATAAAAGATGGCCGGCCATCTTTTTCGAAAATATGGGTCTGGCCAGCTGTTTGCGGCGCCGCCACAATACATTGCCGGCCATGTATTTCGCCGGCGTAGTTCGATTATTCCCCTCCACGTCAACTGGCTCACCTTTATCCACATGTTTATTCATGCCTTTTTTGAGCTGGGCGTTTTCATTTGTCAGCGATAATCGAAACCGAAGCGGCTCAGCTCAAAAAAGACCAAATCCAAGGCATTTGGTCGAGGGAGGGGCCAGGATTCGTAGTGCACTGGTCCCTCTCACATACCAGGACACCAACTGGGCACCCTAGGGGGCACGTTCAAAAATAGAAACAAGCATTAAATTACCTCCCAGGTGCATAGCTCCATTACCTTGGTTGCTGAGACCCCCAAATCCCCCCAAAACCAACTCCTCACAACTCTACACCATTACCATAGCACTTAATGGTGAAGGGGGGCACCTACATGTGGGTACAGTGGGTTTTGGGGGCAGTTTGGAGGGCTCCCATTTACCACCACAAGTGTAGGGGGGGATGGGCCTGGGTCCAGCTGCCTGAAGTCTACTACACCCACTAAAAACTGCTCCAGACCTGCATACTGCTGTGATGGAGCTGGGGATGACATTTGAGGCTGGCATAGAGGCTGGAAAAAAAAGTGTTTAAAGTTTTTTTTTTTTTGGTGGGAGGGGGTTAGTGACCACTGACAGAGTCAGGGGAGGTCATCCCCGATTCCCTCTGTTGGTCATCTGGTCATTTAGGGCACTTTTTTCGGACCTGTTCGTGACAAAAAAGGGTCCAAAAAAGTGACTTACATTCTCAGTAAAAACGCCTTTCTTTTTTCCATTATCGGCTGAGGGCGCCCATCTCTCCTCGGCCGATAACCACGCCCCAGTCCCGCCTCCGACATGCCTCCGACACGCCCCCATCAACTTTTTTCGTTCCCACGACAGAGTGCAGTTGAAGACGCCCAAAATCGGCCTTCGATTATACCGATTTGGGCGCCCGCGAGAGAAAGACGTCCATCTCCTGATTTAGGTCGAATTTGGGCGTCTTTCTCTTTAGATTATAAGCTGGAAAGTTATTCAAAGCTGTTAAATCGTGAGAGGATTGTGAAAAATTAGAAGAGGACCATACGAGACTGGGAGACTGGGCATCTAAATGGCAGATGACGTTTAATGTGAGCAAGTGCAAAGTGATGCATGTGGGAAAAAGGAACCCGAATTATAACTACTTAATGCAAGGTTCTATGTTAGGAGTCACCAACCAGGAAAGGGATCTAGGCGTTGTCGTTGATGATATGTTGAAACCCTCTGCTCAGTGTGTGGCAGCAGCTAAGAAGGCAAATAGAATGTTGGGTATTATTAGGAAAGGAATGGAAAACAAAAATGAGGACATTATAATGCCTTTGTATCACTCCATGGTGCGACCGCACCTCGAATATTGTGTTTGCCTTTATCCCACACTCAGGCATGCTTCTGAGCATGCTTAGTTTTCTTGTAAAACATTCAGTCTTTACAGAATCATGCTTAATCCTTTAATAGAAACACATACTCACATCTATAATTTAAAAAAATCACCCCCAATAACTTTCAAATTTAAGGTGCTCCTTCTTTCGACTCACTCCCTTCTCAACTGAACAAATGGATTTTTCTACATACACAGCAGTTCAAGTGGTTGCCTGGCAACCTCAGCATGAGCCTGTGTCCTCCTAGCAATCAGTGGCAGATTTTCTGTTTTACATTATGGGAGTCATATATACAGGATTTTTGTGTGTGTAAAAAGGCTTTTATCAAAATAACCCTATGGGTTAAGTGCGTAAAAATATGTTGACATGTTCAGGGGTTCAGTTTGGGCAAAGAATGAGTGGAGTCAAAGTTTACCTGTGTCATTTATGAGCTACACATGTACATATGTACTTTACTTGAGAATATTTACTATATTTTTCGGACTATAAGACGCACTTTTTCCCCCCAAATTTGGGAGGAAAATGGGGGGTGCGTCTTATAGTCCGAAGGTAGATTTGGCTGGCTGGCAGGCCGCCCGCCCTCCAAGTTCGGGATCGCCGTCAGGGTTACCTCCTCCCCCCCCCCCCCAGCCCTGTCATCACTTCTCCCTATTCACGCGATCTTCCCTGGTGGTCTAGTGACATTGGGGCAGGAAAGAGCCCCCTCTTTCCTGCCCAGCGCGCTGCTCTCCATCCTCCTGTATGCAGCCTGACTGTCTCCGCGAGATTCAAAATGGCCGCCGAGACTTCAATTCTCGACGGCCATTTTGAATCTCGCCGAGACCATCAGGCAGCAATGCATACAGGAGGATGGAGAGCAGCGCGCTGGGCAGGAAAGAGGGGGCTCTTTCCTGCCCCGACGTCACTAGACCACCAGGGAAGATCGCGTAAGGGGAGAAGTGGTGACAGGGCCGGGGGGGGGGGGGGGGGGGGGTAACCCTGCCGGCGATCCCGAACTCGGAGGGAGGGATTCGGACAAGACGCACCGGAGCACCTAGGTTTTAGAGGAGGGAAAAAGGAAAAAAAAATTTTCCTATTTCCCTCCTCTAAAACCTAGGTGCGTCTTATGGTCCGGTGCGTCTTATAGTCCGAAAAATACGGTACTTCTGCTCCTGAGAAAGAACAAATGTCCATGGCTTCTAACCAGGTGCAAATTCTGCTGCTTTGCTCCTAGTATTTTATAAAGATGCATAATGGTAGGGCATTCCAGATATTCACCAACCTTTCGGGCGGGTGGGACGCTGAGAGGGCAGGGAAGCGAAGGACGGAGTCGAGCCTGCCTGTTTGCTGCTTTTGCTACCGCCACCCGCCATTTCGCTGCTGCAACTTCGGTACTGTGGAGTGGAGTGGAAGTGAGCCAGCCTATCTAGTCCACTTTAAGGAAGGAAGCTATTTAGTAAATCTCTGTTTTCACTCCCCCGCGCAGCCATCGCCATTCACACAAAACACAGCAAGCAAACTTGTGAGCTGCTGCATCGACGTTGTCGTTCTTTATTGCGAAGGGGGAGAGGGGGGAGACGCTGGATAGAATGGGGAAGGGGATGGAAAGAAACAGGATGGGCAGGGGAGAGAGGGGAATTGCTGGACAACAGGGATTGATGGAGGGGACAGGGGAGCGAGGAAATTTGCTGGAGATGGATGGAGGAGAAGGCAGGGGAGAATGGAGAGTTGCTGGACATGGATGGATGAATGGAGGGGGCAGGGGACAGAGGACATTTGCTGAATATGGGTGGATGGAGAAGAGGGCAGGGGAAATGGAGAGTTGCTAGACGGATGGATGGAGGTGAGGGAAAGGAAGGAGATGCACATGGATGGAGGGGAGGGAAGAGAGGAGAAATGCTGGACATGGATGGAGGGGAGGGAAGACAGGGAGTAGATGCACATGGATGGAGGGGAGTGAGGAGAAATGCTGGATATGGATGGAGGAAGATGTTTACTTTATTTATTTTTTTGTCTATTAGATTGTAAGCTCTTTGAGCAGGGACTGTCTTTCTTCTATGTTTGTGCAGCGCTGCATACGCCTTGTAGCGCTATAGAAATGCTAAATAGTAGTAGTAGTAGTAGTAGAGGGAAAACTGCTGAGTTTAAGGGCTGGTTTGGAACACGTTAAGGGCAGATACTGAAACTCGAGGAAGGATAGGGACAGGGCTACAGATGGTAGACAGGACGCATAAGGACACAGGAGGATGGTGGACATGGTGAGAGAAAAAATATCAAATGGAAAGAAGACACTGCGTAAAACAGAAGACACTGGGACCAAAGTGAATAGAAAAACTAAATGATCAGACATTAAAGGTAGAAAAAAGTATTTTATTCAGAATTTATTATTTATTTATTGCATTTGTATCCCACATTTTCCCACCTATTTGCAGGCTCAATGTGGCTTACAGAGATCTGTTATGGCATTGCCATTCCAGGGAGTCAGATACAATTGGTGATGTAGATTGAGAAAGAGATTGAGAAAGGGAAAAAAGTTCTAAGAAAATAGATATTGAGATGAGTTTCAGACTAGTGAGGATTGGTGTGGTTGTAGAGTTAAGCTATGGGTCCTCTTTGTAGGCTTTTTTGAAGAGATACATTTTCAAGGATTTTCGAAAGTTAGGTAGTTCTTTGATTGTTTTCAGGTCAGCTGGTAATGCGTTCCATAGCTGCGTACTCATGTAGGAGAAGGAAGTCGCATGTATAAGCTTGTATTTTAGTCCTTTACAATTGGGGAAGTTTAGATTCAAAAATTTTCGAGCTGATCTTTTGGCATTTCTGGGAGGTAAGTCCACAAGGTTTAGCATGTAGGTCGGGGTGTCTCCGTGGATGATTTTGTGTACGATCGTGCAGATCTTGAATGTGGTACGTTCCTTAAGTAGGAGCCAGTGAAGTTTTTCTCTTAAGGGTTTTGCACTATCAAATTTTGGTTTTCCAAATATGAGTCTGGTGGCGTTATTCTGGGCTGTTTGGAGTTTCTTCATGGTTTGTTCTTTGAAGCCAGCGTGGAGTGTGTTGCAATAGTCCAGGTGACTTAATACCATTGACTGTATCATGATCCGGAAGATGGATCTAGGGAAAAAGGGTTTTACTCTTTTGAGTTTTCACATGGAGTGGAACATTTTTTTCGTTGTGTTTTTCACGTGGGTTTCGAGCGTGAGGTTTCGGCCAATGGTAACTCCAAGAATTTTCAGATTACTTGAGATGGGAAGAGAAAAGTTTGGTGTGGTTATTGAGGTGAAGTTGTTTGTATTATATTGTGAGGTGAGTAAAGACATTGTGTTTTTTCTGCATTAAGTTTTAACTGGAATGCATCCGCCCAGGAGTGCATGATTTGAAGGCTTTGGTTGATCTCGTTGGTGATTTCCTTTAGGTCATGTTTAAACGGGATGTAAATCATGACATCGTTGGAATATGTCAGCTTTTTGAAATGTGCATCTGTGAAATTTTGCATTTAAGTTTCAATTTTTCTGGTATTGCTGCATGCTGAGTCTGACTTCTTAACTTTCCAGTTCAGTATTTGCTTTCATATTTTTTGATTTCTAGTTCCTTGTGTCATGTCTGTTGTGTCATGTGTTTTTCATGAGGTAGTGTATTGGTGTTTTAGAGCCTGGTGTAATTACAGTTCTGCCTTTTCAAGCATAAGGTTGTAGCTCGTCCTGTCCTTGGAATTAGTGCTGTTATGGTTTAGTAAGGTTATGAGTGTGTTTTTGCACAAGTTTGTGTATAGTGTTGTGCAGTGGAGAGATTGTGTGTTGGCTTTACTGAGGTGGCACCAAAACATCAGAAAGGGTGTAGAATCTAAATCATGACACACTACCTCTTGAAGGATCTACATATAGAGCTTATGCATTTCTAAGGTCAACACTGGCATGGTTTGGGAAAGGGGGTGGGGAAATACTACTGGAGAGGAAGAGGGAGTGCTGGGTAAGGAGGAAAGAAGGAAGGAAGGGAGAAAGAGCTGGCTTGATATCTCATACATATTCATTATGGTTATTCCCAAAAAAAGCCAGCTCTTTTTCCCTTCCTCCCTTCCTTCCTTCCTTCCTCCATGTTGGCATATTCATTTGCATATATATGCAAATGAATATGCTAATATGCTCTGCCCCATCCTTTGCCCCCCTAAATGAAACAGTCAAACTACGCCCATGCTCCCCAGCCTCCAAGGGGGGCCTGGCTGCGGCGCCAGAGTTTTCTCTCTCCTGCTCCTGTCAGGATGGGATCACTTGGGTCCCGTCAGGAGCAGGAGAGAGAGAGAGACCCTGGTGCCAGGCCCCCCTTGGAGACCCGGGCCCGGGGAATTTTGCCCCCCCCTTGGCGGCGATGTAGCAGGGGCGTAGTCAGACACACAGTTTTGGGTGAGCCTGAGCCTAAAGTGGGCATGACAACCCTGCTTCCCTCCCACCCAGCATCTCTCCATCACCCCAGGTGATGGAGGGGTCACTTATGTCCACTCCCCGACCCCCCCCCCCAGTACATTTAAATCCTTTAGATCTTCACCAAAAGCAAGCAGCATCTCATTCCCCTTGCTCATACCAGCTCCGAGCCATCTCTCTGACACAATTTCCTAGTCACACAAATGCTAGAAGTGGTGTATTTAGATTTTAGTAAAGCCTTTGACGTAGTTCCGCATAAATGACTAATAAATAATTGAGTGCCCTTTGTATGGACCCTGAACTGCCTGATTGGGTTAGGAACTGGTTGAATGGAAGGTGTCGGAGAGTAGTAGTACATGGAGCTCATTCTGTGGAAAGGTATGTTACCAGTGATGTTCCACAAGGTTCAGTTCTTGTGCCAGTTCTTTTGAAAACGGTCTCATAATTGCATTTAGATCTTGCTCAAAAACAAACAAGTCTAACAAAGTCGGAGCTTTTTTTGAGGGGGTACTTGGGGGTACTGAGTACCGGCACCTTTTCCACTGTCTGCTAAAATTGATCCATGGACCCCAAGTTTTATTGAAAGAGTTCAGGCTCTACACACCAATTCTGCCTTGTCATAGATTCTGTGACTAGTTGCAGAGGGCCTGGCTATTGTGGGATGGGTCCATCAGTGATCACCTCACCCCTGAAGGGTGGCCTTAACATTTGAGTACCGGCACCTTTTTTGCTAGTAAAAACACTGAACAAAGTAGATCTTTCAGTTATTTCAGAGAAAGATTCATCCAATACTGTAGACAAATCTTTAGTATCTTCCTATTTTGATGATAGTTGAACTGCAGCTCCTGTTAACTCTTCTACCTTACTAGAGGCATTAGAAAAAATAATACATTTTATTAATCAGGGGAATACCTCCCTGAGGTAACTTCAAGTTTTCCAGCAATTTTTTTAAGAGTTCCAGAGGAGATAAACCTGGGGTCTTTGGAAAATTTAACACTCGAAAATTTAGCCTTCACTTAAAATTTTCCAATTGTTCAATCTTACGGTATATCAAAAATTTATCCTTTAACACCATATTCAGGGTTTCTTTAACTTCTTTAACATCAATTTTAATTTGGCTAATCTGTTCAGCTGAGTTTGTCTTAATGGACTCCAAAGATAATATGAGAGAGTCAACTTTACTCACTAAAGTCGCAACTTCTTGTGCAGATTTTTCAACAGTTGAATCAAGCCGTTTAAGTGCTTTCCAAATCTTCTCCAGGGTAACCATTGTGGGTGCAGCTTCTCATGCCACTCCTTCACTTGCTCCTTCAGTGGACTGTTCCATGGGTCTAACCCCCTCAATGCTGCTCACTGATGCAGCATCTTCCATTGCAGGTGTGAGTACCGAAAGTTCCCAGGTGTCTGTCGGACACAGTGGGAGGCTGACTGTCGGTGGAGACAACGAGGCGTCCAAACCCAGCAAACTGTGTGCTCCCTTGGACAGACTTACAACAGACACTTCCGTCTTCTTCTGTGGGAGTTTTATGGTGAATCGCTCCAAACTTTTCTGGATGGGAGAAGATGTAGTCACCTGGAGGGATAAGGCTCGAATCACTCCCTTTCGTTTGGTATGCAGTATTGTTCACAGTGGAAAATAGTAAATCTCAGCAAAGAAGCAAGAGACACATAGAGGGGCATAATTGAAAAGAGCGCCCAAGTTTTCCTGAAGGCGTCCTCGCAGGATGTCCCGGCGAAGGGGCAGGGAAACCTGTATTATCAAAACAAGATGGGCATCCATCTTTCGTTTCGATAATATGGTCTGGGCACCCAAATCACGAAATTTAGGTTGACCTTAGAGATGGTCGTCCCCGATTTTCGGCCATAATGGAAACCAAGGGTGCCCATCTCAGAAACGACCAAATCCAAGCCATTTGGTCATGGGAGGAGCCAGCATTTGTAGTGCACTGGTCCTCCTCACATGCCAGGACACCAACCGGGCACCCTAGGGGGCACTGCAGTGGACTTCACAAATTGCTCCAGGTGCATAGCTCCCTTACCTTGTGTGCTGAACCCCCCAAAACCCATTCCCGACAACTGTACACCACTACCATAGCCCTAAGGGGTGAAGGGAGGTACCTAGATGTGGGTACAGTGGGTTTCTGGTGGGTTTTGAAGGGTTCACATTTACCAACACAAGTGTAACAGGTAGGGGGGGATGGGCCCACTAAAACTACTACTACTACTATTTAACATTTCTAGAGCGCTACAAAGTGTACGCAGCGCTGTACAAACACAGAAGAAAGACAGTCCCTGCTCAAAGAGCTTACAATCTGCTGCAGGGACCTGCATACTGCTGTGATGGAGCTGGGTATGACATTTGAGGCTGGCGTAGAGGCTGGCAAAAATATTTAAAAAGGTTTTTTTTTTAGGATGGGAGGGCGTTGGTGACCACTGGAAGAGTAAGGGGAGGTCATCCCCAATTCCCTCCGGTGGTCCTCTGGTCAGTTTGGGCACCTTTTTGAGGCTTCATCGTAAAATAAAATGGACCAAGTAAAGTCGCCCAAGTGCTCATCAGGGACACCCTTCTTTTTTCCATTATCGGTCGAGGATGCCCATGTGTTCTGGAGCTAACGTCGAAGCCCCTTAAAATTTACACTCCAGCCCATCCCTATCTATTCAGTCACAATCAGGGCATAGACCATTTTGTTTCCCAATTACCGGTGTCGCCACCCAATCTCCGCTAAGATTCTGTGGAACCATTCCTTCTAAACAGGATTCCTTTTTGTTTATCCCACGCATGTTTGAATTCCATTACCGTTTTCATCTCCACCACCTCCCGCGGGATGGCATTGCAGATATCAACCACTCTCTCCATGAAAAAATACTTCCTGACATTAGTCCTGAGTCTGGCCCCCTTCAACCTCAATTCATGTCCTCTGGTTCTACTGTCTCCGAAAAAGATTAATTTGCGGATTAATACCTTTCAAATATTTGAACGTTTGTATCATGTCACCCCAGTTTCTCCTTTCCTCTAAAGTATACATGTTCAGGTCAGCAAGTCTCTTCTCGTATGGTTTGCAACGCAAATCCCATACCATTTACATAGCTTTTCTTTGCAACGCTTCCAGTCTTTTTACATCTTTAGCAAGATACAGCCTCCAAAACTGAACACAATACTCCAAATGTGCAGAATAGGCAGTAATTAAGATGTTTAATGAGGGTGTGGGATTCCCTATTTATATGTGGAACTAGACTGATGAGGGTATTCCGGTTGGTGTTCCGGAAGTGAAGGGGGCAGGATCAGGACGTGATCCCTCCGGTAAGCAGCCTACAATTTAAGTTTCTGTACAAGCAGTTCTGATTGTGGAAGTGAGGTGAAATGTGATTGTGTTAAACATGTGCCTTTATTTGTAGTGAGGTATGTTGTTCCTCGTGATGAAGATATCGAAATACGGTCTCGTATCTGGGAACAAAGAGAGCAATTCAAGTGGTTGAAAATTCATTTCAAAGAGAGTTTGTATGATGAGAATTAGTTGGTGATCTATGTGGAAATTGACTCCTGAGTCCTATCAAAGAATTGGAAGTGTGTGATCTGTATCTAATGAACAGAGTTGAAATTCACCTTTGGGTCCTATTGTAGTATTAGCATTGTGCCACTATGCCTCTGTACAAGTCATTGGTGAGGCCCCACCTGGAGTATTGTGTTCAGTTTTGGAAGCCGTATCTTGTGAAGGATGTAAAAAGAATTGAAGCGGTGCAAAGGAAAGCTACGAGAATGGTATGGGATTTGCGTTACAAGACGTATGAGGGGAGACTTGCGGACCTGAACATGTATACTCTGGAGGAAAGGAGAAACAGGGGTGATATGATACAGACGTTCAAATATTTGAAAGGTATTAATCCGCAAACGAATCTTTTCCGGAGATGCGAAGGCAGTAGAACGAGAGGACATGAAATGAGATTGATGGGGGCAGACTCAGGAAAAATGTCAGGAAGTACTTTTTCACGGAGAGAGTGGTGGATATCTGGAATGCCGTCCCGCGGGAGGTGGTGGAGATGAAAACGGTAACAGAATTCAAACATGCGTGGGATAAACATAAAGGAATCCTGTTCAGAAGGAATGTATCCTTGGGAGCTTAGCCGAGTTTAGGTGGCAGAGCCGGTGGTGGGAGGTGGGGCTAGTGGTTGGGAGGCGGGGATAGTGCTGGGCAGACTTATACGGTCTGTGCCAGAGCTGGTGGTGGGAGGCGGGACTGGTAGTTGGGAGGTGGGGATAGTGCTGGCCAGACGTATACGGTCTGTGCCCTGAAGAGGACAGGTACAAATAAAAAGTAGCACATATGAATTTATCTTGTTGGGCAGACTGGATGGATCGTGCAGGTCTTTTTCTGCTGTCATCTACTATGTTACTGTGTTACTATGTAATATGGAACATTATTATTACCTTAAGTCAGAAGGAAAATTGGTGGCAGACCAGAAAACTCAAGAGAGAGAGAATTTTTTTAAGCTTCATGACATCGGATCAAGAGTTTAACCTGCTCAGTTGTTGAGTGGAGTAAGAACTTTTTCAGAATATGGGAGAGCTGCACTAGTGCACATTGAACATTTTTAGAAGCAGCATTGGACTGATTTAATTGTTTATCATTGTGTGTTAATCAAGATACAAGATAGCATGTATTTCTTCAAGGAGCAGGATGTTAAGGAATCGTGATCACAGTGTATAGGGTGTAATAGGACAGGGTCCTTGAAACCTCCCTTGAAGCCAGTAGAGTTAGAACTATCGTACCCAGAAGCCAGCAGGGGAAGGGGTGGGACCCAAAACCCTGACAGGATTCCCGTACTGGGAGCTGGCCCGAGTATTAGCAGTAAGGGGGATGCAGAAATACCAGCAGCCAGGAGGGGGAGCAGGAATGAGGAGGACCAGTTTCCCTGGGTCAGGAAGCAATATGTAATTCCTGCCACCTGTGAGAGAGAGAGAGAGCTGCCTTTCTGAAGTCTTTGAGGAACGGACCACTGGAGGAGATCTGTGGTGAGGAGAAAAAGGACATGGAATGGGAGGAGAGTGGAGCCGATCTCCCAGCAGCTGCACCCTATGAGGAGGAACAGATGGACATGGAGAGTTAAAGATAAGTGACTTTTTACAACTGTGGGGGGAGAGCAGTGTATGGGAGGCCACAGAGTGTTTGTTGCTGTGCAGAGAGTGGAGCACTGTTCAGTCTGAGAACCAAAGTATTGTGGTTCCTGACTAAGAAGAGAAACTGATTTGGAATTTGTGAAAGCCAAGGAGTAATAACTGTAGAACACTTGAAAATAAAGGAACTTATTTTGGAGGGAAGGGGAGAGGGGGGAATGGACCGAGGTTTGCGGGCTGAGAGAGGAATCTCAGCTCACCTGTTTGTTCTTTGATATTCTGGGGATTGTGATTTACTGTTTGGACGCTGCACTTGCTAAAAACAGAGGACCTCAGAATTGTTTCCCTGAGTTTAAAGGGGGGGGGGGGGGGGGAAGCACCCAGTGAACAGCGCTCCAGTACTGAGGAGGATTGGAACTACAATAAAAAGGGATTTTTGTTCAACTACTGTGGTATATGTGCTGTGCCCACAGGGGCAGTTGCAGCTGGTGTTGCACCTGGAGGAGGAGGCCGAATCCTACGAAAGAAGAGCGGAGTTTACAAGGGTGAGAGAGGAGTATGTGTGATGAATAAATAGGTGTGAGTGAAAGGTTAAATGTTTTGTAGGCACATGTTAAATTGATATTGACATTGATATTGAATAAAGTTACATAATTGATACACATAAGTTCTCTGGAGAAATATTGTTAAAGATTAAATTTTAACTGCCAGACCCTCGACCATTCTTCTAAGGTTCAAAGATCCCTACTCATCATTTCTACTTCCTCCAGGGTATCCACTCTATTGGCTATTTTCGTGTCATCCGCAAAAAGGCACACCTTTCCTTCCAACCCTTCAGCAATATCTCCCACAAATATATTAAACAGAATAGGCCCCAGAACCGACCCCTGAGGAACTCCACTGCTCACTTTCCTTTTCTACGAGCAGATTCCATTTACCACCACCCTCTACCACCTGTCGGTCAACCAGTTTCTTATCCAGGTCACACTTTCGTTCGTAAGTTCAACTCTTTCAGCTTATTCACGAGTCTTCTGTGGGGGACTGTATCAAAGGCTTTGCTGAAATCCAAGTAGATTACATCTAGCGCACGTCCTTCATCCAGTTCTTTGGTCACCAAGTCAAAGAAGTCAATAGGATTCATTTGGCAGGATTTTCCTTTGGTAAAGCCATGTTGCCTTGGGTCCTGTAACCCGTCAGCTTCTAGAAAGTTAACTATCCTTTCTTTCAGCAGCGACTCCATTATTTTTCCTACCACTGACGTGAGACTTACCGGTCTGTAGTTTCCCACTTCTTCCCTGCCTCCACTTTTGTCAAGAGGGACCACATCTGCCCATCTCCAATCCTGCGGAACCTCTCCCGTCTCTAAAGATCTATTAAATAAATCTTTAAGAGGTCCCGCCAGGACCTTCCTGAGCTCCCTCAGTATCCTGTATCCCATCCAGCCTAATAGCTTTGTCCACCTTCAGATTCTGAAGCTGTTTATAAACTCTTTCTTCCATAAACGGCACAGTATCCACTCCATTCCCAGACGTTCCCTCAGCAGCTGACCGCGGTCCTTCTCCAGGATTTTCCTCCATGAACACCGAGGAGAAATTATTGTTTAGCATGTTCGCTTTATCTTCATCACTCTCCACATAGCCAGTCTCATTATCTTTCAGTCTTACAATTTCATTCCTATCTCTTCTCCTTTCTCCAATATATCTAAAAAAGGTCTTGTCACTTCTCTTTACTTCTTTAGCCATTTTTTCTTCCGCTCGTGCTTTCGCTAGACGTATTTCCCTCTTCACTTCTTTGAGTTTAACCTGATAATATTTTCCGTGATCCTCTCATTATGTTCTTTTGTATTTCTTGAACAAAGCCTCTTTTGCTCTTATTTTTTCAGCTACTTGTTTGGAGAACCATAAAGGCTTCCTGTTTTTGTTTACTTTGCTCACAAAAAGATCAGTCGCCATATTTAGAGCAGCCTTTAGCTTGGATCACTGTTTTTCCACATCTTCTGCACCTTCCCACGCAAACAGCTCCTTCTTCAGGTAGTTCCCCATTTTATCAAAATCAGTACATCTGAAATCCAGTACTTTGAGTTTTGTGCGTCTGCAACCCGCTTTCGCCCTTATTTCAAACCATACGGTGTGATGATCACTATAACATAAGTGGGCACCCACCCGGATATTGGAAACACTACCCCCATTCGTGAGCACTAGATCCAGCATCGACCTTTCCCTCATGGGTTCCGTCACCATTTGTCTGTGCAAGGCACTTTGACAGGCAACCACAACCTCCCTACTTCTTTCCGATTCTGCAGACTGGACGTTCCAATCCACGTCAGACAAATTGAAATCTCCCAACAGTAGCACCTCCCCTTTCATACCAATCTTTTGAATATCTTCTATCAGATCCTTGTCTAACTTCTCCATTTGCACAGGAGGTCTGTAGATAAGCCCCGTGTGGATACAGGTTCTGTCTTCTCTTTCCAGGACGATCCATATAGCTTCTTCCTTTCCACAGGTTCCCTGCATTTCAGCCGCTCTGATATAGTCTCTCACATACAGAGCCACTCCTCCACCTTTTCGGCCCTCTCTATCCTTCCTAAAAAGATTATAGCCCAGTAGTCTTCAATACACTGACCTCATTTTGGACCAATACTTCTTAAAAAAAGATATTGCATAAATGTTAGAGTTAACAGAAAATTTTTAACCATGTGACAAACTCAATCCATAATCCATAGAGGTCCAAATCATAAAAATATCATTGAATAAATCTCAGTCAGATCATCATGTAGGCATACCAGTGAAAAATATAAATGGTCCTCTTCCAATCTGCGTATATAAAGATTGGCGATACTCAGCACCGTTGCTGTGTCCATGGATTTGCAAAAAGAAATATCCATCAAAATAAAAATATATATGTCATGGTGCCATCCGTGATAAATTTGTGTAATATAAGTGGTACTGGGTCTCTTGTTTAAAGTCTCTTCCACAATGTCCAGAGCAGCTTGTTGGTGAATATTCATGTACAAAGCTTCTCAATCATGAGTGACTAATAAATCTGAAATGTTTACAAAACTTAGTTTGAATGATCTTTGGAGAGTTTGCAATCATGCAGTGTTCTTAATTTATAATCTCAACTGACTGAAAAATAGCTTCAGAAAATGATTCTCAAAGGCTGCAAACAGGACAGATGTTCAGTCTGTCTTCCATTGCATTCAAATGTATTTTATACACATTCATTAGGGATTTCCTGAAAATCCAAACTGTTTTTGGCCCTTGAGGACCGCATATGAATACCACTGTGATATGATAAACTTTGCACTGCAAATCATCACAAGATAGATTTTATGAATAATAAAGTAACCATTTGTTTAATGTTATTGACACAATGTTTTAAAAAATCTATACCAATGTTTCTCAAACTGGCCCTGGATTACCATTGTGGATGTCCTGGTTTTCAGGACATCCACAATGAATGCATGTGAGAGATTTTTTTTTAATTTATGCAAATCTATCTTGTTCATATTCAATATGAGTTGTTTGAAAACAGGGCAAAAGAGTAGCCTAATGGTTTGAGCATGACCTGGGACATGGAAGACCCAGGTTCAGTGGCGTAGGAAGAGGGGGGGCGGTGGGGTGGTCCGCCCCGGGTGCACGCTGCTAGGGGGGGTGTCGGCTCCACTGCTCTCTCTGCCCCGGAACAGGTTACTTCCTGTTCCGGGGCAGAGAGAGCAGGGAACCAACAGAGCCGACACAGCTCCCAGCGACTGCACTCGGAGCGGTCCTCCCGCCCGCCCCCCTTGGTAAAACTGCACTCCGTGGGGGGGGGGGGGGGGGGGGGGGGGGGGGGGGTTGTGCGCTCCGTGGGGGGGGGTGCGTTCGCGTTCCGAGGGGAGGTGCCGTGCTGCACCCGGGGGGGGGGGGGGGGCGCAGCGGCGAACTGCCCTGGGTGTCAGCTGCCCTCGCTACGCTTCTGCCCAGGTTCAAATCCCACAACAGATTCTTTTGGCCTTGTGCAAGCCACTCAACCCTATGTTGTCTTGGGATAGTCGAGCATGGTGCTGGCAACCTCATCCTGCTTACAGCCTGCCATGGAAATTTATTTAGGGAATTACCTTTTAAAGATGCTCTCCAGTGATAAAAATCACTGTATAGAAATGGCATCGGCTTAGCCATCTGTAGTTCTTCCATGAATGACATCACGGGGCATGTTTACTAAATAGCATTAGGCTTTTGGACTATTAGCCAAAAAGCAACATGCCTTAAGTGCTCAAGCTCCTCACAGACATGTTCTCTAATGCACTTTAATTTCAGGCACTAAGAGCGTGGGTGCACCTACTGCCACTTATTCAGGTTGCATTAGGTGAACTGCACATTTGCCAAGTAGAACACACACTAACTTCTACACACTGACTGCAAAAGGCTATTCATGCCTAATCTCCTCCCATACCCCACCCAGTCACCTCCCCATCTTGCATTGAACAGTAAGCATTGGACTTTCACCACATTGACTGTTTTAATGCACACTAGCTGTAATTAGAAACATAGAAACATGATGGCAGTCTGCCCATCCTCAGTAACCACTAACTCCTCCCTTTCCAAAGGGATCCCATGTGCCTATCCCACGTTTTTTAAAATTCTGACAACTGGAGGTCATTTCATTCATCCGCCACCTTTTGTGTGAAAGAGTATTTTCTTAGATTCCTCCTAAGCCTATTTCCTTTTAACTTCATCCTATGCCCTCTCATTCCAGAGTTTTTCTTCATTTGAAAAAGTCTCACCTTCTGTACATGAAAGCCACTGAGATATTTAAACATCTCTATCATATCCCCTCTCTCCCGCCTCAAGGCTAACTGCTCGGCGTACATTAGTAAATATTATCTTATGTTCTCAATTTAGTGGTTTAAAGGTCTTTTTCTACACAAATACCCCTGGATTCTATATATGGTGCTCAAAAATGCACACTACTACTACTTATCACTTCTATAGCGCTACAAGGCATACGCAGCGCTGTACACCATAAATGAAAAGACAGTCCCTGCTCAAAGAGCTCACAATCTAAACAGGACAGACAAATAGACAGAACAACTAAGAGGTAAAGGGAATTAAAGAGGTGGGGATAAGAGGGTACAGGGCAAGTGAGTAGTGGTTAGGAGTCAAAAGCAGCGTTAAAGAGGTGGGCTTTTAGCCTGGATTTGAAAACGGCCAAAGATGGGGCTAGACGTACAAGCTCAGGAAGTCTATTCCAGGCGTGAGGTGCAGCGAGATAAATGGAACGGAGTCTGGAATTAGCAGTAGAGGAGAAGGGGACAGACAAGAGAGATTTATCCACAGAACGGAGTACCCGAGGGGGGCTCCCTATCCGTTTTCGCATCCTGTTCAAACTTCTTCTACTAACCTATAAATGTACTCATTCTGCTACTCCCCAGTATCTCTCCACACTTGTCCTTCCCTACACCCCTTCCCGTGCACTCCATTCCCTGGATAAATCTTTCTTATCTGTTCCCTTCTCCGCTACTGCCAACTCCAGACTTTGCTCCTTCTGTCTTGCTGCACCCTATGCCTGGAATAGACTTCCTGAGCCCCTACGTCTTGCCCCATCCTTGACCATCTTTAAATCTAGATTGAAAGCCCACCTCTTTAACATTGCTTTTGACTCATAACCACTTGTATTCACTCTCCTCCACCTACCCTCCTCTCCTCTTTCCTCTACACATTAATTGATTTGTTTGCTTTATTTTTTGTCTACTAGATTGTAAGCTCTTTGAGCAGGGACTGTTTTTCTTCTATGTTTGTGCAGCGCTGCTTACGCTTTATAGCGCTATAGAAATGCTAAATAGTAGTAGTAGAGAGACAAGAGTGGAGAGGTACTGGGGAAGTGGTAGAGTGAATGCACTTATAGGTCAGTACGAGAAGTTTGAATTGAATGCGGAAACAGATAGAGAGCCAATGAAGTGACTTGAGGAGAGGGCTAATGTGAGCATAGCGACTTTGGTGGAAAATGAGTCATGCAGCAGAGTTTTGGACTGATTGAAGAGGAAAGAGATGGCTAAGTGGGAGGCTGGTGAGAAACATGTTGTAATAATCTAGGTGAGAGGTGATAAGAGTGTGGATAAGGGTTCTGGTAGAGTGCTCAGAGAGGAAGGGATGGATTTTGCTGATGTCATAGAGAAGGAAACGACAGGTTTTGGAAACGTGCTGAATGTGAGCAGAGAAGGAGAGAGAGGAGTCGAAGATGACCCCAAGGTTACGAGCTGATGAGACAGGGAGAATGAGAGTGCCATCCACAGAAATAGAGAGAGGGGGGAGAGGAGAGGAGGGTTTAGGGGGAAAGATTTGTGCGAGATCCTGAGATGTGTGCACATCTCAATTGCTTAATGAGCCAAGGGGAAACAAGATGGCTGCCGTACCGGTTGTTTGTTGAAACGCTCAGTGCGTGATTGAGCGAAAATCTATTCCTTTTCTCATTGAAATGCCTCATACCAAGCGTAAAAGAATGTTGAGGATAGTGCCTCCACCTACCTCCATAGGCGTAGTTTGACTGTTTCATTTGGGGGGGGGGGGGGGGCAAAGGATGGGGCGGAGCATGTTATATTCATTTGCATATATACAGTGGGGGAAATAAGTATTTGATCCCTTGCTGATTTTGTAAGTTTGCCCACTGACAAAGACATGAGCAGCCCATAATTGAAGGGTAGGTTATTGGTAACAGTGAGAGATAGCACATCACAAATTAAATCCGGAAAATCACATTGTGGAAAGTATATGAATTTATTTGCATTCTGCAGAGGGAAATAAGTATTTGATCCCTCTGGCAAACAAGACCTAATACTTGGTGGCAAAACCCTTGTTGGCAAGCACAGCGGTCAGACGTCTTCTGTAGTTGATGATGAGGTTTGCACACATGTCAGGAGGAATTTTGGTCCACTCCTCTTTGCAGATCATCTCTAAATCATTAAGAGTTCTGGGCTGTCGCTTGGCAACTCGCAGCTTCAGCTCCCTCCATAAGTTTTCAATGGGATTAAGGTCTGGTGACTGGCTAGGCCACTCCATGACCCTAATGTGCTTCTTCCTGAGCCACTCCTTTGTTGCCTTGGCTGTATGTTTTGGGTCATTGTCGTGCTGGAAGACCCAGCCACGACCCATTTTTAAGGCCCTGGCGGAGGGAAGGAGGTTGTCATTCAGAATTGTACGGTACATGGCCCCATCCATTCTCCCATTGATGCGGTGAAGTAGTCCTGTGCCCTTAGCAGAGAAACACCCCCAAAACATAACATTTCCACCTCCATGCTTGACAGTGGGGACGGTGTTCTTTGGGTCATAGGCAGCATTTCTCTTCCTCCAAACACGGCGAGTTGAGTTCATGCCAAAGAGCTCAATTTTTGTCTCATCTGACCACAGCACCTTCTCCCAATCACTCTCGGCATCATCCAGGTGTTCACTGGCAAACTTCAGACGGGCCGTCACATGTGCCTTCCGGAGCAGGGGGACCTTGCGGGCACTGCAGGATTGCAATCCGTTATGTCGTAATGTGTTACCAATGGTTTTCGTGGTGACAGTGGTCCCAGCTGCCTTGAGATCATTGACAAGTTCCCCCCTTGTAGTTGTAGGCTGATTTCTAACCTTCCTCATGATCAAGGATACCCCACGAGGTGAGATTTTGCATGGAGCCCCAGATCTTTGGCGATTGACAGTCATTTTGTACTTCTTCCATTTTCTTACTATGGCACCAACAGTTGTCTCCTTCTCGCCCAGCGTCTTACTGATGGTTTTGTAGCCCATTCCAGCCTTGTGCAGGTGTATGATCTTGTCCCTGACATCCTTAGACAGCTCCTTGCTCTTGGCCATTTTGTAGAGGTTAGCGTCTGACTGATTCACTGAGTCTGTGGACAGGTGTCTTTCATACAGGTGACCATTGCCGACAGCTGTCTGTCATGCAGGTAACGAGTTGATTTGGAGCATCTACCTGGTCTGTAGGGGCCAGATCTCTTACTGGTTGGTGGGGGATCAAATACTTATTTCCCTCTGCAGAATGCAAATAAATTCATATACTTTCCACAATGTGATTTTCCGGATTTAATTTGTGATGTGCTATCTCTCACTGTTACCAATAACCTACCCTTCAATTATGGGCTGCTCATGTCTTTGTCAGTGGGCAAACTTACAAAATCAGCAAGGGATCAAATACTTATTTCCCCCACTGTATATATATATATATATATATATATATATATATATATATATATATATACACACACACAAATGAATATGCTAATATGGAGGAAGGAAGGAAGGAAGGGAAAAAGAGCTGGCTTTTTTTGGGAATAACCATAATGAATATGTATGAGATATCAAGCCAGCTCTTTCTCCCTTCCTTCCTTCCTTCTTTCCTCCTTACCCAGCACTCCCTCTTCCTCTCCAGTAGTATTTCCCCACCCCCTTTCCCATACCATACCAGTGTTGACCTTAGAAATGCATAGGCTCTATATGTAGATCCTTCAAGAGGTAGTGTGTCATGATTTAGGCTCTATACCCTTTCTGATGTTTTGGTGCCACCTCAGTAAGGCCAACACACAATCTCTCCACTGCAAAACGCTATACACAAACTTGTGCAAAAACACACTCATATTCTTACTAAACCATAACAGCACTAATTCCAAGGACAGACTCAGCATGCAGCAATACCAGAAAATTGAAACTTACATGCAAAATATCACAGATGCACATTTCCAAAAGCTGACATATTCCAATTAATAAATTCTGAATAAAATATTTTTTTCTACCTTTGTTGTCTCATCATTTAGTTTTTCTATTCGCTTTGGTCCCAGTGTCTTCTGTTTTATGCAGTGCCTTCTTTATGCAGTAGCCCTGTCCCTACCCTTCCTCGAGTTTCAGTATCTGCTCTTAACGTGTCCCTCACCCCAATCTTCATCCTGTTATTCCTGTTTTTTTTTCCTAATTCTCCCCTCTTCCAGCATCCTCTCTTTCTATTTCCTCCCTTCTATACAACACCCTCTCTCCCTATTTTCACTCCTCTGACCAGTATATTCTCTTTCTCTCACCCTCTTCTATCCAGCATATCCTCCTTCCCTTACTTCAATCCAGCATCCCTCCGTCCCCTTCCCTTCCATGTCAGCTTCTCCATTATATCATTATTTCTCCTATGTCCAGCATATTCCCTCTTTGTCCCCATCCCCATACAATGTCTAGCACCCCCATCATTTTCTTACCTCCCCATTTCCAGCATCTCCCCTGTCTTCTTACTCACCCTATGTCCAGCATCTTCCAATATCCCTTTTTCCCTCCCAGCATTGTCCCTGTATGCCCTTATCCCCTCTCTGTCCAGCTTTGTCCCTTTGTGTCCCTGTCTCTATGCTCCCTCAATGACCAGAATCTCGCTTCTCTGTCTCCCTGACACTCTCTTTTCTCTTCCCTTCCTCCTACCATCCATTCTCCCTTCTTCCCTCCTACCAGCTAATCCACATCTAACAATCCCATTTGCTTATTTCCGATCTGACGAAGAAGGGCAACCTTCGAAAGCTAATCAAGAAATGTATTAAGTTATGTCCAATAAAAAAGGTATCATTTTATTTTATTTTCCATGTTTTACCAGCTATAATAACTTTAAAATCTGTTTTAGTGATATTCAATTGTTATTATTTATATCTATATGGGAAGCTTCCAAATAAATTAAAAAGCTGTCCAATAAGTAAAAAAAAAAAAGCAAAAAAAACGTTTGACCTCCACCACTTAAGGCACTGCCTATCCAATTGAAACAGCTTTAGAATTGTTACAGATGGACAAACAATAAAGAACGACAACATGGATGCAGCAGCTCATAGGCTTGCTTGCTTTGGGTTGAGTGTACTGGATGAGGGCTGCATGGGGGCAGTGGAAACAGTGAGTAACCAAATTGGCTTCCTTGCTTACCGTGAACTAGAGGCTCACTTCCATTAAACTGTCTTGGTCCTGACGGTATCCTTTGACTGCTGCATCTTGCCTACGCAGAAACAGCAAGTTGAATCAGAGTAGGCGGGACATGGCAGCAGAAGGACCCAGACACCTAATCACTGCCTGCCTGCAATTACGGTCCAGAGCACTGCGGAGGGAGGGGGGGGGAGAGGTTGAGGGAGGGAGTGGATTTGGGAGGGACAAGAAAGGACAAAGACAGTTCAACACATGGGGCAGTGCAGCGGGCAGGGCAAGAGAGAGAGAATAGGAACTCGATACAGCAGTGCTTGGGGGCAATGCCCCCCTTGACGACTCATCCCCCTAACCAATTTCCATTTGTTGTCCTCCCTCTCGGGCCCAGCAAGACTCTCTGGCAAACAACTTCTGCTTAAGTTCTTATCTTAACACAGTAAGAGGGTAGTGCACTTCTGCAGCAACGATCAGCCCAGGGCCTCTGTCCTAAATCGCGGGGAGGCTGCACCGCTGCAGGCAGCTGAAATATAACAGGAGGACAGCGGCCGGGCAGCCAAGTTGACATTGGTGGACCATGGGTCCACAACCACCCCTGTGCTGTGATCAGGAGGAGCGCTGCAGCCTGCAGACAATCTGCAGCTTGAGGTGAGCACACGAACCCAGTCCTGCTTGCAGTGCAGCACGAGGCAGGGTTGCTTGCCACACACCACGCATGCACCAGTGTCAAGTGACTTCACAGCTGGTGTGTTTGGGCATGCGTGCCTTCAGCCTCCCGCTTCAATTTGTGAGAAAAACCCCCCTCAGGTCCCGGCTGACAGGACAACAACCAGCTCGCAAATAATTTGTGGGGAAAAAACCCCTCAAAACTCCCACCTAACAGCACAACAACCAGCTAGCAAAATTGTTCTAAAATTAACAACCAGCTCTGCAGAGCCAGTGCGAGACGGCTCCAGCACACCACTGGAATCAGCTCTAGGTGCTATTCTATAAACAGTGCGCAACATGTAGCACCATATATAGAATAGTGCTCTGCACTGATTTTCTTCAACACAGTTTTTTCAGCTCCATTTACAGAATCTAGTCCATCGTAACTGCAGAGTAAAACTGAATTTGACCTCAGGATATGTTACCCTATACCTTCTGATATTCAGTTGTCTGCCAAGTCTCTGCATTCTATGTCCAGTGTGCGGAGGCGGCCAAAAAAGCAAACAGGATGCTAGGTATTATTAGGAGAGGAATGCAAAATAAGAAAAAAAATATTATAACGCGTCCGTATCGCTCCATGGTGCAACCTCACCTTGAGTATTGTGTTCAATTCTGTTCATCGTATCTCAAAAAAAGATATAGTGGAATTAGAAAAGGTTCAAAGAAGACTGACCAAAATGATAGAGGGGATGGAACTGCTCCCATATGAGGAAAAGCTAAAAAGGTTAGGGCTCTTCAGCTTGGAAAAGAGGTGGCTGAGGAGGAATATCATTGAAATCTTCAAAATCCTGAGTGGTGTGGAGCAGGTGGAGGTGAATCAATTTTCCACTCATTCAAAAAGTACAAAGACCAGGGGACACTCAGTGAAATTGCATGGAATTACTTTTAAAACAAATAGGAGGAAATATTTTTTCACTCAAAGAAGAGTTAAGCTCTGGAACTTGTTGCTAGAGGATGGGGTAACGGTGGTTAGTGTATCTGGGTTTAAAAAGGGTTTGGACAAGTTCCTGCATAGTCTGCTTTGAGTCAGATATGGGGAAGCCACTGCTTGCCCTGGGATTGGTAGCATGGAATCTTGCTACTAATTCGGTTTCTGACAGGTACTTGTGACCTGGTTTGGTCACTCTTGGAAGAAGGATACTGGGCTAGATGGACCATTGGGCTGACCCAGTATGGCTATTCTTATGTTCTTATGAAAAATGTGACCAGTTGTCTGTGTGCTCTGTGACCCACCTTTGTTCCATGCCTTGGTTACCTGTGGAAACTGCGTGGACCCTCCTTTTTCTTTTGACTGCTCTTTGACCTCCAGCTTTCATCTACTACTACTTATCATTTCTATAGCGCTACTAGACATACGCAGTGCTGTACTCTTGAACATGAAAAGACAGTCCCTGCTCGACAGAGCTTACAATCTAATTAGGACAGACAAACAGGACAAACAAGAGATAAGGGAATATTAAAGTGAGGATGATAAAATAAGGGTTCTGAACAAGTGAACAAGGGTTAGGAGTTAAAAGCAGCATCAAAAAGGTGGGCTTTTAGCTTAGATTTGAAGACGGCCAGAGATGGAGCTTGAAGTACCGGCTCAGGAAGTCTATTCCAGGCATATGGTGCAGCAAGATAAAAGGAACGGAGTTAATTTTTTCCTTCTGATTTGCTGAATAGTGATATGAATTACACTTTAGAAATGCAAGTTTAAAACCAGGAACCAGGTAGATTTTAGCCTTGATTTTAGCTAATCATCAAATTATCCCAATTGACTCTGTAACACACAGCTTGTTCCCATCATATATATCTGCTTTTGGTCCCTCTGCTATATGGTAAACCGTATTATAGAAAAACAGCAAAAAGTAGCGAGATCAACACGACACTCCTAAGACACCGTGGGTACGAGTAATAAAATGTTTTATTAAATGAAAATTTAAAAAGACTCGACACAAAGCCATGTTTCGGTGAAAAACGCCTGCTTAAGGAGTCTACAAGTCAAAAAAAGGTATACAATTATAATACATTCAAATAAATAGAACCTAGAACAGTCATACAAATAGCAGTACACAAAAACGTATAAAACTTAGAACAATCATATAAATGGTAATGACTGATAAAACATTTAGGTTTTTTAAAAATAAAAACAGAGACATAAAAACCATGTATAGAAAAGATAAACATCCAAAGAAACTGTGAATCACATGAGACTAATAAGATGAAATTAAAGAAACTCTAAAATGGACCATGAAATAAATAACAATATAAAATTGTAAAAGCAGAATGAAACTACAGTTCTGTTCATCCTTTTGCTGGATTAAGGCTAATAATTATAGAAGATATCAGGTATGGATAATATATGAAAATAAATGCAGACCTGTTTGTTGTGTTAACCAATGAATGGAACATCATAAATGAGGTAGTCAAATCAAGCCTGAAACAGTGAAAAGTACCAAAGCATGAAAAATACATTTAGTTGGAATAGAAGAGAATAGGATAAGGGGCAAAAACAAAAGGGAACAAAACAAAAGGGATAAATACATACCTTTAAAAAGGCTAATGACAGATGAGTGTGCTTTAAAAAACTTTTTGCTGTTTTTCTATTTTTATCCATGTAGCGGATCCAGTTTCTCCACTTTTTGTTGGTTTTTGTTTTCTCTTAAGCCGTATTATAGAAAAGTTTTAGCATCATAACTATGTTAGTTGAATGTTGTAATGCATGCTTATTAAGTGTATCATTGGTATTATGCTAACATTGCATTATATATCTGGTTTTTGAGTTCCAGTGCAGTTAAATGTGTACATTTTTGATACTGTTTCACCCAGTTCAATTATTAGGTTTCAATTTACTGTTTTCAATTTTACCTCATTTATTGTATTTATGTGTATTCTCAGTTATTTTACTATTGTTATGCTGTTAACAAAATTGTAAGTTTTATGTTAAACTGTACCTGCTGTACACCACCTTGAGTGAGTCTCTTCATAAAGGTGGTTAATAAACCCAATAAATAAATAAATAAAAACTGTATGTCACAGAGCAGTCACACACAGACAGCTAGCATTGCTAACTTTTTTCCAAATCGACTTATATTACTGAAGCTTTCCCATGTATATCTTCCATTCTGTTCTGGAAAGGGTTAAATCCGCAGGAGGATTTTGAACAGGAAATGGGATATTCTCCATGTTTGTAGTTCGGAAAGAAAACCTGTTAGCAGACAATGAGGAGCTGAGCTTGCCTTGCAAGCTGGATGCCTTTCGTCTGCGGAGTTGAAGTGTGACAGAGTGTGCCTGACCGGTTTTTGCGTGAAGCTGGGTTTTTTTTTTTTTTTTTGGGCCGCTCGTACATCACAGAAAGCATGCATTGGTTTGGGATTTTGTCTTTTAAAACCTGGAGAGGAATTTGGTACTCTTAGCTGTCCTGGGAGCGAAAAAAAAGAGAAAGAAGCAACATCAAGGTAAGGAACACAATGAAGAGTTCAGGAAGGGGGGCAAGACCCACACTGCGGGGAAGATCTTCCTGGCATAAGGAGAGAAAGGGTCTCTGTGAACAAATCTGTACAGTTGTCTGTGGTGTTTCAGTGTTTACTGCGAGAGCAAGCTGGCTTTCATTAGCATCAGTCCTAGAGAGAAAGGTTGCTTTCAGTGGAGTGTCTGTGTACTCACCACCTCCTCCAGCCCCCCTCGCCCGTGGCACGACTAAAGTGTTCTACATTTTGGAAGCGGCAATTTAACAATATTTCCTTTACATCCGACTGTCTGAAATATACATTTTTAAACTGTCACTGCTGTGACTCGTGAGATGGAAAAACGAGGATATTTGGGCTGTGGTACAGTAGATCCAGAGGTTTTTCTTGTACAGTAGCATCTGCAAGCGAGTTCTGCATGGTGATCAGACAGAACAAGTGCTCAGTCAGCGCAAAGATGACAACACTGAGCAATAAAACACAAGAGAGAAAATTAATAATAGAAAGTATTAACAAGATCATCTGGGTGATAGGAGAGGAAGGTTTTTGATCCCCCGTTCCCCTTGGATTGGCAAAACAAAAAGGTGGTTCTCTAGTCTTCAGTGGACCTGATGAGTTGGGAAATAGGCTAGCGGCTGTAGGGCTTTCAAATAGGCAACCCAGGGCTGAATTCCCAAGAGGAGGGAGGCAAAGGAGCTGCTGAGGAAATGGTTCGCTAACAATGTGCAAAAGGAATATAGAAAATAATGGATGTGCCATATTTTTTTTTTCTCCGGGGAAAGCCCTATGGCTGCTTTTTCTTTCACTCCCTCTTCTCCTTTGTTGTGAGCGCTAATAGCAACTGGAATAGAAATACACCAGATAGCTAGGAACAGTTCTTTTATTCCCAACGTGGACCTGTTATCGGCTGTGAAGCGAAACAATATTTGGCGGAGGAGAAAAAGACTGAAACACTTAATGGATGGGCATATGAAATGTTCCAATGGCTGGCAAGAGGTAGCCTTTGAAGGAGAACGGAGGTGTGGTGGTTGATTAATGTAGCTGGTGTAGCTATTTAAATTGTGGACGTGTTTCGCCGTCACATCTACCGAGTGCTACAATAGCAAGTCAGCCGTGCAGTGAAAAGGGGGCGGGTCAGGTCCAATAAATAACAACTTCAGAGAGCTTGACTTGAACTCGGAGCTGCTGCTGCTGCTGGAGGAGAATGGTTGAGGTTTACAGATGTTCGTTGATGGGGTTTTTATTTCGTCGTTTAGGGATGGTTGTGCAGATCTCTCTGCGGTTTTCATGGTTGGGTAGTTTGAAAGATCAGAGGTCTATCAGATCCAACCATCTTCATCTGCTTACTACCTGAAAGCTTTTTCCAAGTGGTAATCCAGGGGAAGGGGAAGCAACCCTGGGCATGGCGCTCTTCCCCAAACCGAGGTGACACATCCTAAAATGCAATCGGCTCGGGGGGGGGGGGGGGGGGGGGGGGGGGTAAACAAACATTCTTAAGAGCACTTTCACCATACAGGCATCTGGCAGTCTTACAATATACAGGAAGATGCTGCATATTACAGTGTAAAATTTAGGATGCTCCTAAATGTGAAGCAAGAGTTGTAGGTGAAGACAAAAAAAGTAAGACTTAGTAAGTCCTTGGGTCTGTTTATACTGGTGACAGGGCTGGTGCAAAGGTGCCCTAGGGGACCCTTCAATCTTATGCCTACCCCACTTATTAACCTTTAGGCCACTAATCTGCCCCCCTCAAGATGTCATATTTTAAATATTAAAGGGGGGAGGGTGTGGAAATTGCCATTAATGTGGGCAATGTCCAAAATCATTTACACCTATGTTTACTAGGTGTGCTATAGGTGCGTTAGCATGATTAACATGTGTTAATGGTTAACGCACATTAAACGATAATGATCCCATAGAAATATATGTGCGTTAGCGTTTAACATGCATTAACTCTACAGTCGCATTAAAAACGCTAACGCACCTTAGTAAACATACCTATTAGTTAAATGGGCTATTTGAAAATTGGGAACAACAGGATGTGAAGGACCACTTAATTCCTTACAAACGTCAACCAAGTAAATCCAAGAGTAGGGTAGGCTGGTTCTTCCAAAAACAGCAAGGGAGACTGTGTACAATGTATGTCTTTATTAAAAATCACCAAATAACTCGACACAACTGCCGTATTTTGGCACCAAAGTGCCTGCTTCAGGAGTCTTATGGTGTAAATAAATAATAAGGCAGATGATGTTTTCAAAGTCTAGCGCAAATGAAGATGAATGCCATTATCCAAAGCTTAAAGGAGATACATCCAACAACCATTGACATAACTTGAATGAAATGTGGAATAAAGACTTATACATTGTACACACGTCTCCCTTGCTGTTTTTGGAAGAGCCAGCCTACCCTACTATTTGAAAATTGTCCACCCTTCCTTCAGGTAAAAATACACCTTGGTGCTTCTTTGAATTTGCATTGCTGTCAGGACTTATTGTGCTTTGTGTGTGACTGCTCTTTGTAGCTTCTCCCTCCCCCAAGCTCCTGCCCTAGGTGACTGCTTAGTCTTCTGTAATGGTTGGTCTGGCCCTGACTGGTTAATCAAGTGAAAGAGGTTTTCATTCCTTAGCCAGCAGAGCTATCCAGCTGCTGCCAAGATTTGCTTTTCCTCCCCTCACTGTGGGGGTTGTGTTGAGCATGGGCTGCCTGGCTGCTTCTACAGCAACAGAAATCACTCAGCAGAGGTTTTGCACCTGCCATACTACTTAGAAGCACGGGAGGGTAGAAGCAATGCAAGAGTCTTTGCCTGGGCTCAGTAGGAAAGCACACCTATAAATAACCATCATACACAAAGCAACGAAGCCACTGTGGAGAAATACAACAGCAACAAGAAAAGATCATTGATCTATTCGAGTTTGCTGATGTAAATATATGATGGCCATGCATATGTATTTTTTTGCATGTTCAGTATCCAGTGTAAACCTCTGCATGCATTCAGCAAATCATATTTGCATTCAAGACACTGAGAGACAAAACTGTGCCTAGGGCAACCTCCCACTTCCTCCACCACCCCCTGCCCATGCTGTACCATCAGTCAAAAATAAAGTCTTTGGCTGGCAGGCAGCAGCGATTGAGAGAGACTGCTCTGACAGCCACTGGTCCTTCTTCCTGCCGTGTCCCGCCTATGAGGAAACAGGAAGTTACTTCACAGGAGATTGGACATGTCAGGAAGAAGGACCCATGGCTGGCAAAGCAGTCTCTCTTGATCACTGTTGCCAGCCAGCCAGTGATTCTGAAGCAAGTAGAGAATGGGGGAGGGGGGTTGAAAGGGAGGGAAAGACTCTGGATCTGACTGAGTGAGGAGGCTGTCAGGCTAGCTGCAGTATCACTGAAAACAAGCAGCTCTTCTATGATCAGTACTGAGCCCTCCTAGGAGGCCAGGCCCCGGGGAACCTTGCTCCCCCTGTCCTACCCCCCAACAGCGTCACTGTTTGCTTTGCTTTATGCTAGTCGGGCTGTGGTTTGGAGTTCAGTCAGGCAGTGTTAGGGAACTTGTCTACTTTTAGTAGAGGGTCCTGCCAGAAGTGACAGCCTTTTTTATGATTAGCAAAGACTGGCCATTAAACATGACAGGCTGTACCAAACATTTGCATTCCTGTTTGGAGATGAGTGGTTTTCTGTAGGCGCGACAGTTTGGACTGTGTTAGCTTTACAGATTTCTGGAGAATAATAACAGAGATCTGATTTGCAGTTTCAGACTAGGTAAATACAATTTCCTTTTGCTAAAAGTACAGTGAAATCCTCTTAAAATGACTGAATGTTCTGTCAATAGGATCTGCATAATCTGTGCTTGGAAAATAAGTTGTGTGCCAGTCATATCATTTCTTAAATCTAGAAATTTTAATTGGAAAGTGCATGCTTGGACTGTTTTTGATTCATATTCACATAATGGGAGCACCTATAGCTTTATCTTTTCAGAGGTGCATATAAACTGATGAAATTTTCTTGATTGTGTTCATATATGTTCCAATAAGTACTACTACTACTTATCATTTCTATAGCGCTACTGCATATTTCCTACATCCAATGCTTAATTTCTGGTGGAAAGGCCCAGAACACAGTTCTGCCACTTCTGTTCAAACTTCCAGATCCAGGCAGCCAGAATGTTCTGCTCCAGCCAATCCATTCCAGGCAGCCTTTAGGGTAGAGAAGGGAAAATAGACATAAAAAGAGGGTGAATTAATAGCAGGGTTTCAAACTTGTGCTGGTTCAATCCCTTTTTGTCTCTTGGCTTTACTTCTTATAGAACTGTGTTCTCCCACCTTTTTTCTGGGCCTCAAAGAAACAGAGTAGAAACCAGTGGCGTAGCCAGACAGCCAATTTTGGGTGGGCCTGAGCCCAAATTGGATGGGCACAACATTTTTTTCTGCCCCTGTCCTACTCCCACATGTCACCCTCTCTCCTACTTCTATGTCCAACATTTTCTCTCTCTCTCTCTCTCTCTCTCCCTCTCTCTTCTTCTGCATCTCTCCCTCCCATCCCATGTCCAACTTTCTCCCTCACTCCTTACCCCCCTGTGCAGCAACTCTCGAAGAACTTCTGCCTGAAATTCTTCTCCCCGCTGCTGCCTCGGTCCCTGCAGCATTCTTTTTTTTCGCCCGTCGCCAGCAGTGCTACGATTCACAGAGGCCGCTCCGCTCCCCCCTGCAGCGTCCATCCGGCCCTCTCTGACGCACTTCCTGAATCGTAGCGCTGCTGGTCACGGGCGAAAAAAAAGAATACTACAGGGACCGAGGCAGCAGCGGGGAGAAGAATTTCAGGCAGGCAACACTCCCGGCAGCGATGTTGTTGGGTTGGGGCGGGCCTAGAGCAAAAGTGGGTGGGCCTGGGCCCGTCCAGGCCCACCCGTAGCTACGCCCCTGGTAGAAACAACAGTACAGATTAGTTCTGGCTCCTTCATGGAAATGGAGCAGAATACTGCTGGGTGTGGATCATTGCTGACTATCTAGCTCATGGAGGAAGTAGAGCAGAACTGGAATCATTGAAGCTGCTGCCACAACATTACATTGTTTTTTGTACAATTCCCCTGTGCAGCTGAGGAGGCCCTGAGGGAGAATGAACAAGGCTGAAGAAATGGGAGGTGAAAGCCTATGCAGCCTACTGCTCTTTTCACTATTTAGTACATCAGCTTTTTCCTAGCTCCACTACCATAGGTGCCAGCTCTGTGGGTGCTTGGGCACTGCTAGTATTCTATAATGTACTTAATTAAGGAGTCCATTGATTAAGGTGCACTAACGGGTTATATATCTATGGACTGCATGGCACTTTATTCAACAACAATGCAAACTAAGGCATTATATTACAATGTCAACACAATACGCAATAAAACATTTTATTAGACAGCATAAGGTGTAAGCAAAGATGGAACATATAGATAAGATAGAGTAACAGGAGTAAGAAAATAAGGGACTAATTTAAATAAAGTTGCAAATGAGATCAGAAAGGTGCTTGAACATTATCTTAGCTAGAGTAGGAGTGAATAAACATGTCCTGCTATAGTATATGCAGCCAGTGTCATTCCTTGTGTGTGTGTATGTGACTAGAAAGTTAGTTACTTTTTCCATTAAAGGTCTGGTTGAAGAGTCAAGCTTTCACCTGTTTCCTGAAGTAGAGATAGTCTTGTGTTAAGCAAATATTTCAGGAAATGCATTACAGAGCATGGGGGCTATTCAGGAGAAGACTCCTTTGCATGTATCACATTGTGTGATGTCCTTTGGAGAGGACATTAGCATTAGTGTGCCTTAGTAAAATGACTCCTTAATTTGGAGCAGGGAAAGGCAGAAAGTGAGTGTTTCTGTATTCCAGTTACTGGTTCTGCCTCCTTCTGTACCTTATTGGCTAAATCTGACCAATAGGCTGCAGAGGGAAGAGGGAGCAGCTGCATCTACTATGTCTGACTGATGAGCTGTAGGAGGAGGAGAAGAAAGGAGCACCTATAGCCTGGAATAGAGGCTTTTCCTGACTACAGCTACCAAGAGGGAAGGGAAGAGCCGCAAGCAGATACTAAGAAAAGGAAAAAAGACTGAGTTACATAACTTTATTGACATGACAATTTTACCTGTGTTCCCAAAGTAATATAATTAGTAGTTAAGGTAAAAAAAAAAAAAAAGAGAGAGGGTGGGTCTAGGAGAGGAACAGGGGCTAGGAAGGGGTGAAAGGGATTGAAAGGGGTTACTGGATGGGAGAGAGAATGTTGCTGTGAAAAGCTAGAGGTGGCAGAAATCAGCTGTAAGGGGAAGAGAGACTGGGTGATGGGGTCAGAGTCTAGGAGTAGAGCTGTGGAGGAAGGATAGAGCAGACATGCCAAGTTACACACATTTGGGCCCCTTCTCCAGCTCATATGCACTTTTCATATGTATTGGCTGCTGGCTGTTCTCTATCCCCTCAGTCTGGCATATCTCCCACTTCCTTTCATTGCTCCTGCGACCCAGCATCTCTTCCCTGGCAGACCCTGGAGATCAGACCCAGAACCTTGCTTATTGGCAGCATTGAAACCACACCATTTCCAGGAGAAAAAAATATATCTATACCAGTTTAACAGAGTTAGGGTGGCCCTATAACAAGCCCCTCCACATAACACACTGATTACGATTTATAATAAATTACTACTCTACCTATGAAAAGTTATTCCCTTATTATACTTCCTCTGTGTGTATCTGTATGCTGCAAAAGTCAGCATGTTTTAAAATACAACTTTTTTTTAAATAGTACCCTAAATAAAGACCAATGGCATATCAAATCTGCTCATCCATACCATGATTTCAATTTGTCATAAGGTTTGCTACTTAGGCATAATAATAATTGCATAGCTGATCATTAAACCACATATAAGATGATTAGCAAAACTAATTTTTCATAAGCTAAAAATGTTGTGAAGACAGATTCTGTGGTGCAGGCCAAGCCGGCTCTCCTCCCCCCTGAGCTACAGGGTCCCAGGCTCCAGGTTCAGTACATACCTGAAGAAGGCAACCACCCTGGTGGTCCAGTGGATTCTTCGGGGCAGGCAGGAAAGATAGCATTCTCAATTTTAAGGATAAATTACATATTGCTAGCAATTGCTCCGCAAGTTCATTTTTCAGTTCTATCAGTACTCTCAGTACTCTGGGATGAATACCATCCGGTCCAGGAGATTTGCTACTCTTCAATTTGTAGAACTGCCCCATTACATCCTCCAGGTTTATAGAGAATTCATTTAGTTTCTCCAACTCGTCAGCTTCAAATACCATTTCTGGCACCGTATCTCTCCCAAATCTTCCTCAATGAGACCGAAGCAAAGAATTCATTTAATCTCTCCTCTATGGCTTTGTCTTCCCTGATTGCCCCTTTTACCCCTCGGTCATCTAGCGGTCCAACCGATTCTTTTGCCGGCTTCCTGCTTTTAGTATAACTAAAAAAAATTTAATATGTGTTTTTGCCTCCAACACAATCTTTTTTTCAAAGTCCCTCTTAGCCTTCCTTATCAGCGCTTTGCATTTGACTTGACATTCCTTATGCTGTTTCTTATTATTTTCAGTTGGTTCCTTCCTCCATTTTCTGAAGGATTTTCTTTTAGCTCTGATAGCTTCCTTTACTTCACTTTTTAACTATGCCAGCTGTCGTTTAGTCTTCTGTTCTCCTTTTTTAATAAGTGGAATATATGGCCTGGTCTTCCAGGATGGTGTTTTTGAACAGTATCCATGCCTGATGCAAGTTTTTGACCCTCGCAGCCGCTCCTCTAAGTTTTTTTTTCACTGTTCTTCTCATTTTATCATAGTCTCCTTTTTTAAAGTTAAATGCTAATGTATTTGATTTCCTATGTATACTTCAAAGCTAATATAAAATTTGATCATATTATGATCACTGTTATCAAGCGGCCCCAACACCATTACCTCCCGCACCAGATCATGCGCTCCTCTAAGGACTATGTCTAGAATTTTTCCTTCTCTCGTTGGCTCCTGTACCAGCTGCTTCATAAAGCAGTCCTTGTCAAGGAATTTTACCTCCCTAGCATGCCCTGATGTTACATTTACCCAGTCAATATCGGGGTAATTGAAATCACCCATTATTATTGTGTTGCCCAGTTTGTTTTCGTCCCTAATTTCCTTTAACATTTCTCCATCTGTCTGTTCATCCTGGCCAGGTGGACGGAAGTACACTCCTATCACTATCCTTTTCTCCTTTACACATGGAATTTCAATCCATAGTGATTCCAAGATGTGTTATTTGATTCAAGGATGTCCTTAATATACAATGCTATCCCTCCACCAATTCTATCCACCCTATTACTACGATATAATTTGTACCCTGGTATGATAGTGTCCCACTGGTTATCCTCCTTCCACCAGGTCTCAGAGATGCCTATTATATCTAATTTTTCATTTAGTGCAATATATTCTAACTCTCCCATCTTATTTCTTAGGCTTCTGGCATTCGCATATAGACATGTCAAACTATGTTTGTTCCTATTTACATCATGCTCAGTACTTGACAGTATTAATTTGCAATATTTTGTCTGATTTTCATTTTTATTTAAGGAAACCTGATCTATTATGGTCTCTTTTGCAACCTCACTATCAGGATACCCTATCTTCCCCGTTTTGATGATATCTTTGAAAGATACCTTATCCCGAACCATGTGCTTTTGAGCGACTGTCGGCTGTTGGTTGTTGTTGACAGAACAGGACACCATATCCGAATAGCCTCTTGACAGATTTAGGGATCTTGCCCCTTTTTGCTTGTTCACATAAAATAGCTATTTGGCTATCTGTGTGAATAAAAATAAAAAACTTTAAGGGGTTCTTTTACTAAGTGTCGGTAACTCGATGTGCGATTACCACTTGCTAAACTGGAAGTATCACTGGGCTACCGCGGCAGCTTGGCAGTATTTCCCACCCCCAGTGCATGTCATTTCCAACGCTAGAAAAATATTTTTATTTTTGTAGTGCTAGTATTTACCTGGCGGTCGGTTACCACTGGGTTAGCACAGGAGTCCTTGTGGTGGCAAGTGCTCCCCCTGAATGGCCGCATGGCAAGTGCTTCACTTGCTGTATGGCCATTTCTTTGTTTAAAAAAGCAGCATTTTACGTGCTGCGGTAAAAGGGGGCTTCAATGTGTGTAAAAAAATGCACTGATGCCAGCGCAGGCCCTCTTTTGCCGCAGCTTAGTAAAAGGACCCCTAAGACCATAATAGGTAACTCAGAGTTTCTGTTGATAGAGCCCCCACATTTTGTAAAGCAACAGATAAGCTCTCCAACTTAGTGACAAGGAGTCAGTATGAGTACTATCTGAAGTTGTAGGATCTGAAACAGACATCCTTCAGAGAGGCTGGTTGATTATGAGGGGCATAATCGAACGGGGCGCCCAAGTTTTCCTGAGGGCGTCCTTGCAGGACGTCCTCGCAAAGGGGCAGGGAAACCCGTATTATCGAAACAAGATGGGCGTCCATCTTTTATTCCGATAATATGGTCGGGGATGCCCAAATCTCAACATTTAGGTCGACCTTAGAGATGGTCGTCCTTAGAGATGGTCGTCCCCGGTTTTCAGCGATAATGGAAACTGACGACTGCCATCTCAGAAATGAGCAAATCCAAGCCATTTGGTCGTGGGAGGAGCCAGCATTCGTAGTGCACTGGTCCCCCTGACATGCCAGGACACCAACTGGGCACCCTAGGGGGCACTGCAGTGAACTTCAGAAATTGCTTCCAGGTGCATAGCTCCCTTACTTTGGGTGCTGAGCCCCCCCCCCCAAACCCACTCCCCACAAATGTACACCACTACCATAGCCCTTAGGGATGAAGGGGGGGCACCTACATATGGGTACAGCGGGTTTCTGGTGGGTTTTGAAGGGCTCACATTTACCACCGCAAGTGTAACAGGTGGGGGAGGGATGGGCCTGGGTCTGCCTGCCTAAAGTGCACTGCACCCACCAAAACTGCTCCAGGGACCTACATACTGCTGTCATAGAGCTGGATATAACATTTAAGGCTGGGCAAAAATATTTTAAAAGGTTTTTTTTGAGGGTGGGAGGGGGTTAGTGACCACTGGGGGAGTAAGGGGAGATCATCCCCGATTCCCTCCAGTGGTCATCTGGTCAGTTCGGGCACCTTTTTGAGGCTTGGTCGCAAGAAAAAATGGACCAAGTAAAATTGGCCAAGTGCTCGTCAGGGACGCCCTTCCTTTTTCCATGATCGACCGAGGACGCCAATGTGTTAAGCATGCCCCAGTCCCGCCTTCGCTACGCTTCCGACATGCCCCTATGAACTTTGGTCATCCCCGCGACGGAAAGCACTTGTGGACACCCAAAATCGGCTTACGATTATGCCGATTTGGGCGACCCTGGGAAAAGGATGCCTATCTTCCAATTTGTGTTGAAAGATGGGTGCTGTTCTCTTTTGAAAATAAGCCTGTAAGTCTACTACTGGAGAGAATGTGGCATGTAAATTGGGAGCAGGGATATTTTCATTAACGAGAATAATCCTCTGGACGAAAATGTTTGGTCATTAGTTCTTGAGAACTAGAACTAATTGGATAAGAATTTAAAAAAAATGTATGGACCTGAACAGAATAAGAACTATAATTTTCATTAACAAAAAGTTCCTTAAAGTGGAATAAAAATTACAAGTGATGTAGACTGTGCTGTCCACCTCCCATACCTGAGCTGGCGCACTCTTAGCGGTAGCTGTCAGTAATCCCAAGCCCCATCAGCTGAAGAACCTGCTCTTCAGCTCTGCAGTCCATTGCATTTCCTTGAGACCACAGACGCTGGCAACCACTCATGCTCAGTTTTCAGCACATGTGCAAAAACCAAGCAGGTACTGTGTCGGCCCAGGTCAGGGAGACACAGCAGACTGGAGAGCTGAAGAGCAGTGTTTTCAGTATCATCCCCAGCTGGCAGGGCCTGGGATCCCAGCCACTTAGTATAGCTGAGTTAAGAGTGTGCCGCTGTTGAATGTGTACCTCAACCCTGAGTGTGTGGGCCCTGGCCTACTCGGCCCCACCCATGGGTAAGCCACTGCAGTCAGCTGAGTTGAAGAGCAGCATTCTTTTCAGCACCATCTAGTGTGGTCTTGCTGGCATAGATTGACAAGATCCCTAGCTCCCCAGGGCCTACATTTGGCAATGCCACCCACTACAATCTGCTGAGCTAAAGAGCAGCGTTCGTTTTAGTACCAGCAGGTGTGGTGTTGCTGGCAACACTTAAGATCCCTGGCTCACCCGGTTTGATTTGTTTGGAAGTAACCAGATCATAACAGACAAGTTCTTTCCAAGTTTGCAGAAAAGCCAGCCAAGAAGATTACCTCTCAATAATTATTTATAGACCTGCTCTCTAATCTCTAGAAACCTGCCAAACATATTTTAAACTGAGTCAGCTATAACCATATTGTCTGGTAGCAAAGTCTGTGGGTTTGTTGTGCATGTACTGAAAAAAACTGTTTTTAACATGCCGAGCAGCGTTTTCAGCACTATTCAGAAAATGAAGTGAGTGTTTAAGTTATTTGCTGGACATAAGAAAATGGCATGTGGGAATTTTTCAAATACTATGAAAATACAAAGAAAAACAGGTGCCCTAATCAGGCTTACAAGTGATAGCGAGCATGAATGCAAGATGCTCATTGCAGGGAAAAAACCCAACCAATCTTGAAATCAGTATATTTCTGCAACTAAATGCTAAACTTGAACAGTTATAGTGGACACTGATATTCTTGTGTCTGTTTTGCTATTGGTTTGGTTTCACACTGAAAAAAAAAAGCACTAAGTCACTGGCATGTGATATTCTGAGCTGTTCTTGATAATTTTTTTTCTTATTTGCTGGCTTTTGTCTGTCTGTTGCTGAAACTAAATGCTAACCCTTCTGTTTACTAAACCACACTAGCAGCTGGGTTGTGTCGGCATTGCTGCATGGCAGCTGCTATCACGGCTTAGTAAACAGGGGGGTAAATTTGAACAGTTATAATAGACATTGATATTCTTTTGACTGTTTGTATTATTGGTTTGGTTTTACACTGAAAAAACACTAAATTATGTGCATGTGATATTCCGAGGGCTGTTCGTGATATGTTTGTAATCGTGTCTGTTTTGCTCACAAGGCAAGATCTAAAAGCATTGTCATGAGTTTGTGAACTAAATATGAACTTACATTTTTGGGAAAGTGGACTGAATAAAAACTAAATTAACATTGTTGACAGAACTAGAATAAAACAAATATAAAAATTACATGTTTTGCATGAATAAAAACGAAAATACCCTGGATTTGGAAAAGTTTCTGGAGGAAAAGTCCATAGTCTGTTACGGAGATGGACATGGGGGAAGCCACTGTTTGCCCAGGATTGGTAGCATGGAATGTTGATACTAATTGGGTTTCTGCAAAGTACTTTTTACCTGGATTGGCTACTGTTGGAAGCAGGATGCTGGGCTAGATGGACCATTGGTCTGATCCAATTATGTTATTATGTTCCAGACTGCAATTCCTTCAGGTAATCCCCCATCTGAATAAAGTTAGTTTTTTTGAAGTCTAGAACCTTCACTTTTGAATGAACCCTCTCCACACGTATGTTAATATTAAACCACACCATCTGGTGATCACTGAATGCTAGATGATCACCTACTATAACATCAGAAACACTCTCATTAGAAAGCACCAAATCCAGTATGACCCCATCCCTCATGGGTTCCATTACCAACTGATGGATTAGTTCCCTATGTACAGATTTCAGGATCTCCCATGCTTCTAAAGAACCCTGCTATAGGGATACTCAAATCAACATCTGGCATATTAAAAATCACCTATTAGTAGTACTTTCCCTTTTACAGCCATATTTTGAATGTATTCAATTAAATCTCTGTCCACTTCTTCTGTCTATGAAGGAGGCCTGTATATCACACCAATGTAAATACATTTGACATTCCTTCTTTCCGAATTGACCCACATGGCCTCTTCCTTATCCTGTAGGTCCTGCAGTTGTGCAGCTTTAATATTATCTTTAATATATAATGCCACTCCCTCTCCCTTTCTTCCTACTTTTTCTTTCCTGAACACATTATAGTCCCATATAACTATATCCCAGTCATGCTTCTGTATGAACCATGCCACTAAATCCAAATCAGCCTCTTCTATCACAGCCTCAAAATCTAAAACCTTATTTCCCATACTTAGTATATACTGCTTTCCAGATGTTGTTCCTTTTCCCCATTTGGGTAGAAGCATTTAATGCTTCACTTACCTGAGGGTTGTTACTTACCCAGGAGCTTTGATCACCCTGCCCCAACAATTCTAGTTTAAAGCCCTCTTCAGTAGGTTAGTCAGTCTGCTGCTGAAAACACTTCTTCTCTTCTTTGATAGATGGACAGCATCTCTGCTCAGCAGCCCTTGGAAAAGCATCCCATGGTCCAGGAAGCCAAAATGCTCCTGATGACACCATATGCACAGCCACATATTCACTCATAAAGAAACAGAACAGAATTGGCCTCAGGGTTGATCATTGAGGCACTCCACTGCTCACCTTTCTTTCCTTCAAGTGAATTGCATTTATAACTACCTCTCTGTTGTCAATTGGTCAACCAGTTTTTAATTCAGTGCACCACCTTGGGACCCATCATCAAGCTGCTTAGTTTATTTATGAGCCTTCTATGAGGAACAATATCAAAGACTTTGATGAAATCCAGGTGCACCACATCTCTGGTCATCTAGTCAAAGGAATCAATCAGATTTGTTTCACACGATCTACCTGTTGCCTTTGGTGTTGCAACTCATTGGTTTGTACAGAGTTCACTATCTTTTCTTTCAGCAGCCTCACTATTGTTTTTCCTCACTATTGTTTTTCCCATCACTGAAATGAGGCTTTCTAGCCAGTAGTTTGCCATCTTTTTTCTGTTAGCACTTTTGTGAGTAGTAGATGACAGCAGAAAAAGACCTGCATGGTCCATCCAGTCTGCCCAACAAGACAAACTCATATGTGCTACTTTTTGTGTATACCCTACTTTGATTTGTACCTGTCCTTTTCAGGGCACAGACTGTATAAGTCTGCCCAGCACTATCCCCGCCTCCCAACCACCAGTCCCGCCTCCCACCACCGGCTCTGGCACAGACCGTATAAGTCTGCCCAGCACTATCCCTGCCTCCCAACCACCAGTCCTGCCTCCCACCACTGGCTCTAGCACAGACTGTATAAGTCTGCCCAGCACTATTCCTCAGCTGAGAGGTACCCACCTCTACCACCAGCTGCCTTTCAGGTGCTGTGGAGGACTTGCAGCTCATCTGCATATCCTTACAGCCTTCTCCGGGGTGACACCCAGGTCCACCCCGATCCACTCAGGGCCTCCGCTCTAGGTGCCGCGCGCCGTTAGGCGCGCGGGGCATTTTTCTCTTTGTATCTAATCTTTTTCCAGTTGCTAAAGTACCTTAATCGTTTATGGCCCCTATTCACATTCTCTTCCTAGCTCTGTCCCTTCCTAATCTTTTCCCTCACCCCCTACCTCTCTCCGCTACAGGAACTCACTTCCCATCCATTGACTTCATCACCTCACCTTCTCTCCTACCCTCTTCCTCCTTTTTGGCTTTTAATCTCCGTCTCCTTCTTCCCTCCATTTTGCCTTCCCCATTCCACCTAAATACCTCTCGCCTTCGACGCCTTCGTGGCCACACCTCTCCTACTCTCCTCCGCTCTCTTTTACTCCTTCTCTTACTCTCAGCTGGTGACATCAATCCCAATCCTGGCCCTCCTCACCAACTATTATCCAAACTCTACAGACCTCACCGTGACCTCTCTAACCTCATCTCTATTCCTCTACTCCCCTCCTCTTCTCTGCCCTTCTCTTGCGCCCTATGGAATGCCCGCTCTATCTGTAACAAGCTCCCCTATATCCAGGACCTCTTTATCTCGCGTCACCTCCATCTGCTCGCCATAACAGAAACCTGGCTCTGCCCTGATGACTCTGCTTCAGTCGCAGCCCTGTGCCATGGTGGTTATCTATTTTCACATACTCCTCGCCCTGCTGGCCGTGGGGGCGGTGTTGGACTACTTCTCTCTCCCTCCTCCAGATTTCAACCCCTTCTTCCACCTCAATCTCACTGTTTTTCCTCCTTTGAAGTCCACTCTATCCGCCTTTTCTCTCCTCTGCCTCTTCGAATAGCGGTCATTTATCGTCCCCCTGATAAGTCCCTTTCATCCTTTCTCAGTGACTTTGATGCCTGGCTTGCCTTCTTCCATGATCCTTCCTCCCCCTCTCTCATCCTTGGTGACTTTAATATTCCTGCTAATGATCCTTCCAACTCTTATATTTCCAAGTTACTCGCTTTAACGTCGTCCTTTAATCTCCAACTATGCTCCACCTCCCCCACTCATCAAAATGGTCACTGTCTAGATCTCATCTTCTCCTCCAACTGTTCACCCTCTAGTTTCCTTGCCTCCGATCTTCCCCTCTCTGATCACCATCTTATAACTTTCACACTTAAATCTCCTCCCTCCCAGTCCCGTCCTATCCTATCTAATTTATCTAGGAATCTTCACGACATTGACCCTTCATCTCTATCCTCCCATGTTTCAAACCTCCTCTCTACTGTGGCACCATCCACGTCTGTCAACGAGGCTGTTTCTTCTTACAACAATACTCTATCCTCTGCCTTAGACACTCTTGCACCTTTGATGACCCGCCCTGTAAGGCGTACTAAACCCCAACCTTGGCTGACTTCTAATATCCGCTACCTACGTTCCTGTACCCGCTCCGCCGAACGCCTCTGGCGGAAATCTCGGGCCCTTGCTGATTTCTTACACTTTAAGTTCATGCTGACCTCCTTCCAATCTGCTCTTTTACGTGCCAAACAGGATTATTATATCCAACTGACCAACTCTCTTGGCTCTAATCCTCGACTTCTCTTCACCACATTGAACTCTCTCCTCAAGGTGCCCCCTCCCCCAACTCCCCCTTCACTATCTCCTCAGACCCTTGCTGAATTCTTTCACAACAAGGTTCAAAAGATAAACCTTGCTTTCTCTACCTCACCAGCTCTCCCTCCACTAGTCCGTTCCCCTCTCTCTCCTTCCCCTCATTCCCTTTCCTCCTTTCCTGAAGTTACTATTGAGGAAACTACACTTCTCCTTTCTTCCTCAAAATGTACCACCTGTTCCTCTGATCCCATTCCCACCCACCTTCTTAATGCCATCTCTCCTACTCTTATTCCTTTTATCTGTCACATTCTCAACCTCTCACTTTCCACTGCGACTGTCCCTGCTGCCTTTAAACATGCTGTGGTCACACCTCTCCTTAAGAAGCCTTCACTTGACCCTACTTGTCCCTCTAATTACCGACCCATCTCCCTCCTTCCTTTTCTCTCCAAATTACTTGAGCGTGCTGTTCACCGCCGCTGCCTTGATTTTCTCTCCTCACATGCTATTCTTGACCCATTACAATCTGGTTTTCGCCCTCTCCACTCAACCGAAACTGCGCTTACTAAAGTCTCCAATGACCTATTACTGGCTAAATCCAGAGGTCAATATTCCATCCTCATTCTTCTTGATCTTTCCGCTGCTTTTGACACTGTCGATCACAGCATACTTCTCGATACCCTGTCCTCACTTGGATTCCAGGGCTCTGTCCTTTCCTGGTTCTCTTCCTACCTCTCCCTCCGCACCTTTAGTGTTCACTCTGGTGGATCCTCTTCTACTTCTATCCCTCTGCCTGTCGGCGTACCCCAGGGTTCTGTTCTTGGTCCCCTCCTCTTTTCTATCTACACTTCTTCCCTTGGTTCATTAATCTCATCCCATGGCTTTTCCTACCACCTCTATGCTGATGACTCCCAAATCTACCTTTCTACCCCTGATATCTCACCTTGCATCCAAACCAAAGTTTCAGCGTGCTTGTCTGACATTGCTGCCTGGATGTCTCAACGCCACCTGAAATTAAATATGACCAAAACCGAGCTTCTCATTTTCCCCCCCAAACCCACCTCCCCGCTCCCCCCGTTTTCTATTTCTGTTGATGGCTCTCTCATTCTCCCTGTCTCCTCAGCTCGAAACCTTGGGGTCATCTTTGACTCTTCTCTCTCCTTCTCTGCTCATATCCAGCAGACCGCCAAGACCTGTCGTTTCTTTCTTTACAACATCCGTAAAATCCGCCCCTTTCTTTCCGAGCACTCTACCAAAACCCTCATCCACACCCTTGTCACCTCTCGTTTAGACTACTGCAATCTGCTTCTTGCTGGCCTCCCACTTAGTCACCTCTCCCCTCTCCAGTCGGTTCAAAACTCTGCTGCCCGTCTCATCTTCCGCCAGGGTCGCTTTACTCATACTACCCCTCTCCTCAAGACCCTTCACTGGCTCCCTATCCGTTTTCGCATCCTGTTCAAACTTCTTCTACTAACCTATAAATGTACTCACTCTGCTGCTCCCCAGTATCTCTCCACACTCGTCCTTCCCTACACCCCTTCCCGTGCACTCCGCTCCATGGATAAATCCTTCTTATCTGTTCCCTTCTCCAGTACTGCCAACTCCAGACTTCGCGCCTTCTGTCTCGCTGCACCCTACGCCTGGAATAAACTTCCTGAGCCCCTACGTCTTGCCCCATCCTTGGCCACCTTTAAATCTAGACTGAAAGCCCACCTCTTTAACATTGCTTTTGACTCGTAACCACTTGTAACCACTCGCCTCCACCTACCCTCCTCTCTTCCTTCCCGTTCACATTAATTGATCTGATTTGCTTACTTTATTTATTTTTTGTCTATTAGATTGTAAGCTCTTTGAGCAGGGACTGTCTTTCTTCTATGTTTGTACAGCGCTGCGTATGCCTTGTAGCGCTATAGAAATGCTAAATAGTAGTAGTAGTAGTATCCCCGCCTCCCAACCACCAGTCCCGCCTCCCACCACCGGCTCTGGCACCCAATCTCGGCTAAGCTCCTGAGGATCCACATCAGCCTTTCTCAAGTGCTGTGGAACCTCTCCTGTCTTCAAGGAGCTATTTAAAAAGTCCTTAAGAAGTCCTGCCTGAGAATATGTGAGCTCCCTCAGAAATCTTGGGATGTATCTCATCCAACTCAATGACATTTTCAGTTCTACATGTCACTCATCAGTACAGTCTTCTGTGAATAGTATTCTATCTGCTCCATTCCCATGCATACTTTTGTCAGTCATCTGTGGTCCTTCTCCAGAATTTTCTTCTGTGAACACAGAACAGAAGTATTTGTTAGCATCCCTCCAAAAAGGTAGAATTCACAGACTATAGAATATTACAAGAAGAGGATAAAAAAAAAAGAATACTGGATAATGCTCAAAGAGACAAATAAAGAAATCAGGATGGTAAAAACACATGCAGAAGTGAAAAAATAGTTAAGATGTAAAATTGAGGTATCAAAACTCTTTTCAGGTGCATTGGGAAAGGGAAAAAATAGAAATGGAATTATAAGACTAAGAGATGTGGAGGGCATGTAATATTAGATTGTGGCCTTATTGAATGACATGTCAGTTGCATTCAGGCATCTCTTTTGAAGGTTATCTTCATTGATATGAATTACCCAGTTCATTTAGTGCCTGCCTTCAAACTGATTTCAAATTGCAAATTGAATTGTCTTCCAACACTGTGGTATGTGCTTCCAGTTGGATTAAAAATGGTTTCAAGTGTATTGAAAGATTAGTTCAGTGAGGTTTCAACTGAGTGAGCACATGAGCGGGTGACTCCTCTCCATGTCTCATCTGTGGAATACACTAACTATCTTTTGGCCTTTTCAATAGAAACAGAGATTTACAAAACGTGATACACAGTCTTTTATGGTTCAGTTGGCCTTCAGAAAGCAGTCTTATGAACTTTCTATCCATTTAAAGTATGGACAGGTTGCAACAGAGCTGCAGAGAGCAGAACATGACAAGGTTAAACAGAGGGTGACCGTAAATATTTCAGTCAAAATCAATATAGGAGTCAGGATTGGCTTGAAGAAGATACATGAAGTAAATAGCAAATAGAGAAAGAAGAATAATGACTGCTGACATTTTTATTCCAATTGCCTTAAATTCTCCATGAGGTCACAGTTGAGTGCTCCCTGTTTCTTGCCATTTGATTTCAATCAATGTATCCATTTCAGGGGTGTATGTCCTGATTATGGTGCATGAGGAGTCAGCTAATTTGCACCTTTAAATTTTACATCTGCATACTGTGGGAAGCTGGATGCTGGGTTAGATGGACTATTGGTCTGACCCAGTGTGGCTATTCTTATGTTCTTATGATTATTTACCTTATTCTATAGAGAGTATGTAACTTAATGAAATAAGGGTGATATTTTACATTTTTACTATTTGGGTTTCGGCCAGGTACTTGTGACCTGGCTTGGCCACTGTTGAAAACAGGATACTGGGCTAGATGGACCATTGGTCTGGCCCAGTATGGCTATTCTTATGTTCTTATGTCTGAAATGCACATGTCCTATGATGACTTTTCTATGCTCCTGTATTAATTCAGTAGTGGTACCTCCAGGACATGGCTCTTAGAACTCTGTTGGGCTAATATTCAAAAAGAGATCTGTAGAGTGGCAGCAACTATATGGATGAGATGCCTATCTGTACATTTTTGAGCAGCACTATACAGATATTGCCACTGAAAATTTTCTCTGACCATTCCGGCACTATGGGCTAGATTCTATATACGGCGCCTGAAAAATCTGTGTGGAAAATGTTTCTGCCTCACGTGTGTTCTATAAGCGGCGCCTACATTTAGACTCGGTATATAGAATACACTTCATTGATATCTGAGCGCCTAGAACTTTGTGCATCCATTTGCACCAAGGAAAATGTGGTGTAAATACTGGCGCATAGATTTAGACGCAGAGAGGCATATTCTATAACAGTGCATGTAAAGTTTGGAATTCCCATGAAACGCCCATCTCTCCACCCATAGCCATGCCCCTTCATGGCTCTGCACTTTAGCATTTAGGCGCTATGCATTACAGAATATGCTTAGTGAGTTATGTGCATAAATGGAGGAGTGGCCTAGTGGTTAGGGTGGTGGACGTTGGTCCTGGGGAACTGAGGAACTGAGTTTGATTCCCACTTCAGGTACAGGCAGCTCCTTGTGACTCTGGGCAAGTCACTTAACCCTCCATTGCCCCAGGTACAAATAAGTACCTGTATATATATGTAAGCCGCATTGAGCCTGCCATGAGTGGGAAAGCATGGGGTACAAATGTAACAAAACAAAAAAAATCTAATTATTGCTAATTAGTGCTCATTATGTTAAGTGCTGTTAAAAACACTGATTAGCTTATTAAACCAATTAAGTTATATGCGTTGTTATAGAATATGCTTGGATTTCAGCGCAGAACGCTAGGCGTAATATATAGAATCCCAGGATATTTGTGTAGTACTGGGGTGGAGTGAGGGCGTTTCTTGTAGTTGTATAGATAGCAGTGATATCCAGCCACTGTCTTTATGCTGTTTAAATTAGGACAGCAAAATGGTTGGCCTAACTTCAACTGCTTAGCTATACGGACAACAGCTGAATATCGCCGGGAGTAGGACAATTCTATAAAGTACACGCTACAAGTTACACACCAATTACACATCATTAGAATAGTGGCATATGTGTGTATATGTGGGCACATACATACAGTATGTAAAACATCAAAATAGCTTCTATGTACTGTTTTGTAAATATGTGCATTATATAGTATGGAGACAATCCTTACCACACTCATTGCTAACTTCAGGAAAGAAATCAGCATAGGTAGGAAAATCATTCTTTTTCAATTTGACATGTCAAGTGCATTTGTCATGGTCGATCACAATTTACTACTAGTGCTAATAGACAATCTAGGAATAGGTGGGAATGTACTTAATTGGTTCTGAGGGTTTTTAAAATCCAGATCCTATCAGGTCAAATCACAAAGCTCTATTTCTTCCCCATGGTCACTAGGTTGTGGAGTGCCACAGGGCTCTCCCCTATCACCCATCCTGTTCCATATCAATGATGGCCCCTCTAGGGAAGTTTCTGGGTGCCTAAGGTTACAAAAATTTCATTTACACAGATGATGTAACAATTTATATCCCTTTTGACAATACCATTGAAGATGTGCTGAATAATGTTAAATCTGGCCTTGGTCTGATGGAATATTGGGCCTCCACCTTTAAATTGAAATTAAATAGAGAAAGATGCAAATTCTTGATCTTATCTAACTCCTATCACACTAAATATTACCATAGCTTTTCGATCAAGTAACTTATCCATTAGAGTCACATCTAAAGATATTAGGAGTAATAATAGACTCTTATATGTCTTTCGATGACCAAGTTCAAGCAATCACAGCAAAAGCATTCAGATTAATGTGGGGGTTAAAAAGAATCAGATATCTCTTCTCTAACAATATCTTCAGAACCGTGGTACAATCATTAGTACTATCACACTTTGATTATTACAATGCTTTTTATGCCGGCTGCAAAGAATTGACCTTAAAAAGATTACAAATAGCCCAAAACACCACAGCCAGACATGTTTACAAGGTCACACATTTAGAAAAAGCATCTCCTCTGCTCAGGAAACTACACTGGCTCCCTATAAAAGCCACAACAGCCTTTAAACTCTGCATATTCGTTTTCATATATGGGTTAACCCCAGATTATATGCAACCTTTAATTAATCTACCCTTATGTAAGGTTCTTACTAATTCCAGAGACTATTTAATTCTCCATTATCCTAGTTGCAAAAATGTGGTATATAAATCAGCTTTCACGGCAGGGTTCCCTTACCAATATACCTAATAGTGGAACTCCCTCCCAAAACTAGTAAAATGGAAGCATAATTATTTGAAATTCTGGAATTCTTTAAAAACCTTTCTTTTAAATAATTTTTTTACTAATGGACCCCCCTATAAGTTAGAATCCTAACATGTGGAGGGGCATAATCGAAAGGGACGCCCAAGTTTTGCTGAGGACGTCCTCGCAAAACATCCCGATGGAAGGGCTTCGATAATACAGTCGGGGATGCCCAAATCCTGAAATTTAGGTCATCCTTAGAGATAGTCGTCCCTAGACTTGGTTGTTTATGATTTTCGGCGATAATGGAAAACCAAGGATGCCTATCTCAGAAACGACCAAAATGCAAGCCCTTTGGTCATGGGAGGAGCCATCATTCATAGTGCATTGGCCCCCCCTGACATCCAGGACACCAAGCGGGCACCCTAGGGGGCACTGCAGTGGACTTCATTAATTGCTCTCAGGTACATAGCTCCCTTACCTTGTGTGCTGAGCCCCCCAAATCCCCCCAAAACCCACTACCCACAACTGTACACCACTACCATAGCCCTTACGGGTGAAGGGGGACATCTAGATGTAGGTACAGTGGGTTTCTGGTGGGTTTTGGAGGGCTCACATTTACCACCACAAGTGTAACAGGTGGAGGAGGGATAGGCCTGGGTCCACCTGCTTGAAGTGCACTGCACCCACTAAAACTGCTCCAGGGACCTGCATACTGCTGTCATGGACCTGAGTATGACATCTGAGGCTGGCAAAAAATATTTTTAAAGATATTTTTGAGGGCGGGAGGAGGTTAGTGACCACTGGGGGAGTAAGGGGAGATCATTCCCGATTCTGTCCGGTGGTCATCTGGTAAGTTTGGGCACCTTTTTGTGCCTTGGTCGTAAAAAGAAACAGGACCAGGTAAAGTCGTCCAAGTGCTCATCAGGGATACCCTTTTTTTTCCATTATGGGTTGAGGACGTCCATATGTTAGGCACACCCAAGTCCCACCTTTGCTATGCCTCCTACACGCCCCTGTGAACTTTGGTCATCCCGGAGACGGAAAGCAGTTGGGGATGCCCAAAATCGGCTTTCGATTATACCAATTTGGGCGACCTTGTGAGAAGGACGCCCATCTTCCGATTTGTGTCGAAAGATGGACGTCCTTCTCTTTCGAAAATGAGCCTGAAAGTGTCCATTTCCATTCTCTTCACTTTATAACGTTATTCTTTCAAATTAATTATCACATTCTATTTAACCATTGTTTAATTAACCCTACAAGTCTTTTATACTGATTGTTTCACTGACTAATTTGTATTGTTAGTTTAATATGTTTGATACATTGAACCTAATTTGTATTGTTAATGTAATAATCTATTGGCCACATTGAACCCAATTTGATTTGGAAAATGTGGGATATAAATGAAATAAATAAAATAAATGAATAAAATAATCTTATATAGCACGTTTATTACAGGTGGGCATAAACATGGTCGGGGCTGATACTTACACACACAGCTTATGGAATACTATAAGCTGCATGTGTATCTCCTGCACTCAGGAACACATGTATACCCTGGAACAAAGGCAGACTTCTATGGTCTGTGCCCTGATCGGCTGGACGGCCTGGAATGGAGCTTTTTAAGGGCTTCAATACATTTCAAAAGTTTTAGAACAAGGATGGTGCTGGGCAGACTTCTATGGTCTATGCCCTGAAAATAGTATGGACAAATCAAGATCAGGTATACATATGAAGTATTCACATCATACCTTATGTAATCAGTTTATCTTCTAGGGCAGGCCATATGGACCATACAGGTCTTTATCTGCTGTCATCTACTATGTTACTATGCTTCTATGTTACATATTTACTTCAGCTCTATGGCTGGAGTAAAGTACTTATGCCTAAATTATAAGCATGTATTTTCACTGTTACACTAGTATTTTATAAAGGAAAGTAGGCATCAATGTTCCTTTATTGAATAGATTCCTACTAAGTGCTCAGTTATGGAATTGTCCCCATTATGGGGTGAATTTTATAAGTTGTGTCTAAAAAATCAGTGCAGAAACCCCCTCCCTCCTTAAGCACTATTCAATAAGTCATGTCTAAAGTTAGGCACAGTTTATAGAACAGCGCTTAAGCACAGGAGTTGTGCATAAATGTAGGCACATCCATTGCACTGATGAAAATGTGGTGCAAATGTCCCTGCTTAAATTTACATGTGGAACCCCCTTATTCTATAATTGCATATGTAACTCAAATTTACAAACATTCTCCACCCCAAAACACCCATGAATCTCCCATTTCTGCACCCCCTTTTCTGGGACGCACATAAAATGTAGACACAGATCACGTGCCTAAATTTATGCACAATAATGTTAATGATTTCAATTAGCACCAATAATTGCTTGTTAAAAAGCCAATTATTGCTGCCAATTGGCTCGTTATTCAATTAAATTGTGCAAGCAAATTGGGCATATGCCCAAATTTGTGCACACAATTTTTGGCAATTTTTATAGAATCAAGGAGTATACGTATAATGCCCATACTGTGGAAAATTTAGACTTCTCCCAAAGATTAATTGCATATAGGCCAAAGTGAAACATCTATGTGGAGGAATAGACCTCAGTAGTCATGAATTGTTTTACTTTAAGCTGTTCTTTCAACCAAACTAGTGCTTTCAAATGACTCAAATAAAATGATTGGCCAAAAACCTCCACTAAAAAGTTTCTCAATTATTCACTTCAATCACATGCATAAACTTGTCACAAGCACATTTTCTTGTTACTGTTTTTTCTCTGTTATGTATAGTGGCCATGGCAAGCACTGTCCACATAGATTCAATGCCACCAGCTGTCTAGACAGCAGTGCTGAACATGTGTGGATTTTGTAGACCACCACATGGACCCAAGGAGAGGTGAAGGAAACACAAACAAGGGTGATTACCACTCATGTGGTGCATTTTAGGATTTCAGTTGGTACCTTAAAGACAAGGCACTTACCAGTATTGCCTCCTATGCACGGGCCTGCAGGATGGAGCACACTGAGCTTCTGTGATTTTTCACACTATGTCAGAGCAGACCTTGCTTAGTCCTCCTCTTTCTTTCAGGGGTGGAGCTATGATTTCTAAAGCCCATTGGCAACCTGTGAATTAGTGCCCCCCCCCCAAAAAAAACATCTAATTTCTCATTCCCTTCCCCCCTCCCACTGGGCTTGCCACTGCTGCCACTACTACTCTACTACCCTCACACATGCGAAGTGGGAATAAGCTCTAGTAAAAGTCTCCCAATCTTCAGTCTTCTGAGACTTGGCAGCAGAGTTCCTTCCTGCACTGCATAAAGCTATAAGAGCTAAACCATGTAGGCAGAGATAGTAGAGTGGTGAAGCAGTGTACATGGCAGCTTTTGATGTCCCTCCAAGTGTTGGTGCCCCCTATTTTTTATCACATTTGTTGGGTGGTGTCGGTCCTGCATGCCTTTTTCTCTCTCCATAGGATCACCCTATCCTACCACCTATGTCCCAGTGCTGCTGCAAGGGCTCTACTGACAGTTGTAGGAGCAGAACGGCCATACAGGGTACAAGAGAGGCAGGGGTACCAAAATTGCTTTCCATCCATTGTCTCCTCTGCTTAGTGAGTCTCTGCTTTTCTTCTGTTCCTTGGGATGCTTCTGTTTCTCTTCTGCTTACCCCTGAAACCAGTGTTTTCCCCATTCTCTCCTACTTTCCTTTGTCCTCTCCCTCCTTGATTATCCCGCCTTTCTCCTTTCTTACATCTTCAACCTTAAAGAACAGTGAAAAACTGAACAATCAGGCTTTTATCTCTGCAGGGGGCAGTAACTGAGAATGAAAGATACATATTCCTTTCTTCTAAATGACATACTTGCAAAGATAATTATCCAGTTTAGCTCGGAGTACTAGCAAAGAACAATCATGGAGATCCCTTTACTTTGATTTTCTTTTTTTAATCCTAGAAAATTAATATCCAGGGTTGCAATAGAAAGCAGATAAAGGCATGACATGCCAATATTCATCCATTTGTCTTGAGGAAAGTTTTATGTTTAGAGAAAGCATTACTAATTCTAAAGACTGAAATTAAGGGGGTATTTTACAAAGGTGCTAGCATTTTTAGCGCATGCTAAAAATTCTTGTGTGCTAAATGTTAAGATGCCCATAGGAATATAATGGACGTCTTAGCTTTAGCACATACTAATTTTTAGTGCACACTGAAAACACAATCGTGTCATTGTAAAAGGGGCCCTAAGTTTGCTGAAAGGATCTAATTCTTTGCAGTGTGTTCATCAATTTCTTTCATGGCATTCACAAGATTTTAAACTTTGTGTAGATGATAGGTGTGCATCCATTAGTACACATTCAGTTGTTAATGCACCTTAAAAATTTTAATTCACACAAACTTGATTTAACATGTGTAAGCCTATGAATTAAGGCATACACAGTTGATCTGCATGTGTCAAAAAGTTCTAATGTATGTTAAAATTTTTATTAAAATGAATGTGTGAAATTCCCCTAAATCAGGACAAGAAGTCAAATGAACCACAGATTGTTGACCTATGCATATTCCTAATTTAAATGGGGATGCCAGCTTAGCCATATCTCAATGTTCTGTCCCTCCACTGGGCATGATTGGCATGCAGCTTAAACCAGAGTGTAGAACATTACTATGAGAAGACTCTGGGCTCATGTCTTAGGTATAAGCCCTTCTACCAGCCATGAAGCTGGGGTAAATACTTACTGATACTATTAATCATTTCTATAGCACTACTAGAAGTATGCAATGCTGTACACATTCCCCCAAATTCGCATAGCCAAATTGCACACACAGCTTAATTGCACACACAGCTTAATTGATTAATGAGCCAATCAGTGTCTAATTGGTATTTAACAACTAATTAGCAGCACTAATTGGCTTTAATAGAATTTACTTGCACAACATTCTAGGCATATTATACAATGTGGTGCACGTAAATTCTAATGCATGCAGCCAAAAAGGGGGCATGGCCATGGGTGTGTTTCAAAAAACTGTGTGCACTATTATAGAATACACCCGATCTGCACCTAAGTTAGGTATTTGGTATTTTGGCCTGATTTTAGGTGACCTAAATTTTACTCACAAGAATGGTGTGTGAGCATATTTTATAAGCTATGCCTAACTTTAGGTGTAGTTTATAGAATCATACTAAGTGCATGCTTTTTGGTGCCAATTGTAGAATTTTGCCCATTATATGAATGTGCTTTCTCTGTCCCTGGAGGGCTCACAATCTAAGCTTGTTGTACATGGGGCAATTGAGGGTTGAATGACTTGCCTGAGATCACAAGGAGCTGCTGTGGGAATTGATCCCAGGCCACCAGGGTCAAAGCCCACTGCACTAACCATTAAGCTACTCCTCCACTTACACCTAGATTGTGTTTTATAATCTATGGGAGCAATTCTATAACTGGGTACCTCCATTTAGGGCCCCCATGGCCACGTGGTATGATCTTATTTTATAACAGAACCAAGGCATCTGGATTCCATTATAGAATACTAGCATAACCTGGTGTCAGCATGCTTAACATTTAGGCACTCACAGTTACACCAGCCAAACATGGTGTAAGTGTGGGTACTAAATGCAGCAGGTATGGGAGCTCTCCCTGTGTCCCACCCACCCGCTGTCCCTATATACTTCCTTTTGAAAATACATACTCCCCCTAATTCTATAAAGTTGCTAAAAATTTCAGTGCAAATTTGGATGTGTGCCCAATGTGAGTGTGCAATTTAATTGAATAATGACCTAATTAGCACTGATAATTGGTTCATTAACAAGTAATTATTGACGCTAGTTAGATTTAATTGGAATATAGGCATGTAAGTTTATGCATGGGATCTACACCTAAATTTTACGCATGAGTTCAAAAAGGGGGCACAGAAATGGGAGAGTCATGAGCAGAACAGGGACATTCCTAACATTTACACACATTGTTATAGAATGAGGGGGGATAAATGCCTAATTTAGACGTGTACATTTCTACCACATTTCAGTTGGTGAAAATGGCTGCGCCTAAATTAAGCGCTATTCTATAAACTGCGCTTAACGTTAAGCATGGTTTACAGAATAGCACTTTTTTCGGCATAGATTTTTTGGGTACCATATATAGAATTCACCCCACTATCCTGCTTATAATCGAATGAGAAAAACGCCCAAGTTCCGACCTAAATCGGGAGATGGACGTTTATCTCACAAAAACGAATAAAGCGGTATAATCGAAAGCCGATTTTTGGACGTTTTCAACTGCAATCCGTCGCGGATGCGGACAAAGTTGATGGGGGCGTGTCAGAGGTGTGGCGAAGGCGGAACTGGGGCGTGGTTATCTGCCGAACAGAGATGGGCGCATTTCACCGATAATGGGAAAAAAGTATGCGTTTTTAGCTAGAATTTAGGACACTTTTCCTGGACCCTGTTTTTTCACGAATAAGGCCCCAAAAAGTGCCCTAAATGACCAGATGACCACTGGAGGGAATCGGGGATGACCTCCCCTGACTCCCCCAGTGGTCACTAACCCCCTCCCACCACAAAAAATGAAGTTTCTCAACTTTTTATTTTCACCCTCAAATGTCATATCCAGCTCCCTGACAGCAGTATGCAGGTCACTGGAGGAGTTGTTAGGGGGTGCAGTGGACTTCAGGCAGGTGGACCCAGGCCCATCCCCCCTACCTGTTACAATTGTGCTGCTTAATGCTTATTAGTCGTCCAACCCCCCCAAACCCACTGTACCCACATGTAGGTGCCCCCCTTCACCCCTTAGGGCTATAGTAATGGTGTAGACTTGTGGGCAGTGGGTTTTGAGGGGGATTTGGGGGGCTCAACACACAAGGGAAGGGTGCTATGCACCTGGGAGCTCTTTTACCTTTTTGTTTGGTTTTGTAAAAGTGCCCCCTAGGGTGCCCGGTTGATGTCCTGGCATGTGAGGGGGACCAGTGCACTACGAATCCTGGCCCCTCCCACGAACAAATGCCTTGGATTTATTCGTTTTTGAGCTGGGCGCTTTCATTTTCCATTATCGCTGAAAAACAAAAACGCCCAGCTCACACATTGTTGAATAAAACATGGGCGTCTATTTTTTCCCAAAATATGGTTCGGTCCGCCCCTTCACGGACCCGTTCTTGGAGATAAACGCCCATGGAGATAGGCGTTTTCGTTCAATTATGCCCCTCTATGTATATTAAGCAGGTATTTTCAGAATAGCCCATTGTATTCCTATGGGCCTGCTGCAGATAAATCGAGCTAACCTTTAGTAAAAGACCCCCATAGTGCTGTGAAAAAGTTTTGCATCACCTTAGGAAAACTTCACATTTACATATTTAGTTGGCTCACAGTCACAGAAACATTTACCTCATTTCATTCAGAAATTAATATTACATTAATTTTGAGTGGTTTTATGAAATGTTATGGTACTTCATAGATGTTATTTATTTGTTTATTTGATACTTGTATCCCACATTATCCAAATTCAGTTATTCAGTTCTATGTGGCTTACATGAATAATAAAACAGTACAAAAGTAGTGAAAGATAACATATTAGAGAAAACTGTGAAATTACAGAACATAGTTGAAAAGTAGTAAGAAGGGGAATAATCGTTGGTTAACATTCGATATACACAAAGCAATTAGAGAGGGTAATACAGTATACACAACAAGCATACAGAGAAAAAAAGAGCACAACTGGCCTTCAAGACTGAGACAACAGGAGTCCTTTATTAAGATCATACCCGACATTGGCCATGTTTTGGCGTCAACAATGCCTGCCTCAGGGGTCTTCTTGAAAGGAATTGGGGGATGGAACAGCTGGAGCCTGAAGCCTGCTGGAGGAGATCCCCTGGAAGCTGAGTGAGAAGGATCCCTCTAAAACCAAGAAGAACCCTGAGGCAGGCGTTGACGCCGAAACACGGCCCTTATCAGGTTTGATCTTAATAAAGGACTTCTGTTGTCTCAGTCTTGAAGGCCCAGTTGTGCTCTTTTTTTTCTCTGTAACATTCAATATAGCCATCTAATAAAGGGATTTATTGGAAAGAAAAGCCTTCAAAAATTTATGGAAGGTCAAGTAGTTTTTATGTTGTCTTATCTCTTTGGAGATGGAATTCCACCATTTTGTGCCCAAATGAGAGAAGTATCTAGTTATATCTAATATTCTTATAGTTATAAGAAAAAATCAAAAACACAGCCTCACACTAGCTATGTGTAATTAGTATTTGCCACTCACACTGTTGTCAAATTATCCCACATCCACATCAAATGATGGAGAAAAAAAGCCTCAGTATCGCCACCCAGCCAGCCCGACAGTGCAGACTATAAGGCATGAGCCCGGCGCACCATCATGTGGCTTAGAAAAAAAAGTCCATCAATTCTCACACAAGTTACATTACAATACAGTAGATATGGAGTATCTCTCTATCACTGCTTATTTAACAGTCGTGTGTGTCTCAAACTTCTCAGATCAATTATTTGATATCTCACTGTATAATCAATTTCATATATAGAATGTCTGTCTTCTCAGCCACGGTGTTCCCTCCAGATATCACTTAGTTTATAATCCAGTCGCTGTAGTACTCTGTTCCTCTTGGTACCACCGATGACAGGGAGCCCCTCGTTTCGCTGTTGCTGCGTCAGGGGTTGTACAGATATCTCCAAATATATCCAAATATTTGATCCTGTGTTTACTCTGCTGTATGCAAAGAACAAACTCATGCTGGTAACAAACCATGGGATACCAACATCATGGTTATAAAGGGGATTATGCTCCTCCCTTTCCGGTTCTCCTCAATCAATCACTCTTATCGACCAGTTGTGTCTACTTTTCTCTTATTGTCCAATTCCCTTCACAACTAATCCGGCTTCAATCAAAGATATGTTAGAAAAACGCAGACCACTCTACACGAACATTCAGTCCTTCTGGTTCAACTGAGTTAAAGAAAAAGATCCATTTTTGTTCTTTTTGCGTAATTCTCTACTTAAATCACCTCGTCTTTGAGCTGGTTTAACCTGTTCCAATATCATACATGTCAGATCGTCAAACTAGTGATGTTGAGTCTCACAGTGAGTCACCATCGGAGCCTCCCACTTAAATAATTTCAGACAGGACCGATGTTCCATCAGTCTAGTTTTTAAACTTCTAGTGGTCTGCCCTATATATAGTAATCCACAGGGGCATTTGATGACATATATAACTCCTGCTGATCCACAGTTCGTGTCCGATCTCAAAACACACTTCCTTCTTGTTTTAGGTTGAATAAATTCATCTCCTTCTATCATGATATGACAGACAGAACAATGGCCACATCTCTTATGACCTCCTCTATCTGTTGATGACTTCTTGGGTGACCATACTTCATTGAAACTTAACAGGTCCCCTAAGTTACATCCTCTTTGATAGGAAAACAAAATATTAGGTCTTGCAAATGTGGGATGGGGCAAAGATCAAAATGTCTCCTTACGGCTTTACATAATCTGGTAGTATTCGCATTAAATTTCAAAACAAATGGGAGTATGTCTTCACACTGTTGGGCAGCCTTTTATATTCTAGGAGAGCTTCTCTCGGATTATACCTAGCCCTTCTCGCTGCTTTTCTAATGATATGCTGTGGATATCCGCGTTGGATTAACTTAGAACGTAATTGGTTCGTACACTGTTTGTAGTCCTGTTCCGATGAGCATATCCTCCTATAGCGTAAAAACTGAGCAAATGGGATGTTCTTCTTCATATGCGGAGGATGCATATTTGAAAAATGTAGGAGGGAATTCCGATCAGTGGGTTTCGAAAAGACCGTGGTTTGGAACCCATCCCTATCTTTTTCTATCCGCACGTCCAGAAACGAAATACAAAGTTTATTGCTGACCACCTCAAACTTAATCTGTGGATTTCATTGATTAAGAAAACTCACAAATTGCTGCAACATATCCATCATGCCAGTCCATATGCAAAAAATGTCATCAATAAAACACCTCCAACATCGGACATGTTGGAAGTATCTGGACTTGTAAATCCATTTCTCCTCAAACCTCGCCATAAAGAGATTCACTATTGTTGGGGCAAACGTGGCCCCCATTGCTATCCCCGATTTTTGTTGAAAAAGCTTGGTGTCAAAAATAAAAAAAAATTTTCTTCATTGCTATATCACTCAGTTTTACCAAAAATTCCGAAGGAATAAGGTGTGGTCGTGAACATTCTTCCAAGGCTGTTGATAATACTTCCAGTGCCTCATCCTGTGGTATACTGGTGTGTAATGAACATACATTTAGGGTGACAAGAGTGCAATCCTCCAAATTCTCTATATCTATATTTTGTAGGATTTGTAAGAAATGAGTCGTATCTTGAATGAAAGATTTAATAGAGATCAAACATGGTTGTAAATGTTAATGACTTTACACAAGCGTTCTAACAAGGAGTCCCTTGCTGAGACAATTGGATGACTTGGAGGTTGCTCTAGGCATTTATGTATTTTGGGCAGAAGGTGGAACAACGGAATCTTGTGTTTGTTGTAATTCAAAAACTTAAACTCATTATTTGTCAAAACCCCATGTTCCCAGCCAACTCTCGTGGCTTTCGATATCAGTTCCATTATTGCTAAAGAAGGATCACCCGGTAAAACCTCATAATTGTTAACATTATTCAATTGTGAATATACTTCTTTCATATAGTCCACTTTATCCCAAATGACCACAGCTCCTCCCTTGTCAGCTCTCTGAATTACCACACTCAGGTCTTCCCGCAGAGTGGTAATCACCTGTCTCTCTTCTTTGGTGATATTAAATCTAGTATACCCCTTGGACTGTTCAGCTGGCTCAACCTCTTTTAAAACCATAGTCTTAAACATCATAATTGCTGGATCCACAGGTCCAGGTGGAGTCCACATGGACTGCTCCCAAACTGCTGATCTATCACACTTTTTGTTATCTTGTACCTCAAAGAACAATCGCAGTTGTAGCCTTCGGATACATTTTTCCAATTCTAGCCTAAATTGAAAGGGATCATGTGTGCTCATCGGGATAAAAGACAACCCTTTAGATAGCATTGATATTTCTGCTCTTGTTAATATTCGCTTAGAGATATTTACCACAATTGATCCTGATGTGCTCGTACTTGTTCCCGAGTGTTTGGTCTGGGACCTCGTCCCTGTCTGCCTCTGCCTCTTCCGTGGTTTCGATATTTTCTTCCTTCCCCCTCCTGGTCATCATCTGGTGATTTGTCACCATTATTACTACTAGAGCTACTTGATATCACATGTAAACTGGTTTGTCTAGTTGTTTTCCCTAATGGCTCCTTACGTACCCATGAATACACATATCCTTCCTTATAATCAGCCTCATCCCTGTGATATTTTTTAATCTTCTGCTGATGTACTTCAAATTTTAACTTATCTGTCTTCACCTATATATTCTTAACTCGTTCAGTATAGTGTGTTTGTTCCTCCATAGCCTTCAATGATTCTTCATATTTCACCTTCATCTCATTAGTGGCTGTTTTTAATGTCTGAATCAGTAGTAGTATTAAATCTAGCGAGCAACGATTCAAGATCTTATTCCATTGCTCCACAAAAACTTCATTTTTAGTAAATAATTTAGGTGCCAGCCTCAATCTCAAACCCCGAGGGATGATCTCTGATTTACAATACTATTATTCTTGTAGTTATGCCAGATTTATTGTAGTTTGTAGAATGCATGAATTCTGTGCCAAACTAGGAGTGAAATGGACCAATCAAATAATGGTACAGCCTTCCAGTAGAAATGCATAATGTTTACTTTAGCCAACCACCATGCAGCTAGAAGCACAGCTCAGGCAGTATAAATTTTGTCAGCAATTAGCAAAACATTTACTCCTGGATACTATATACGGTACCGATATTTTTACACAAAAATTTAATTTTGGATACATGCATAAGTGCTAGTATTCTGAACATTTACACACATAAATGTGGAAGCCTAGGTTATAGAATTGCCCACCACAGGCTTAAATGTGCACCCCACCATGCTGCACCCAAATTTCACCCATGTGAACATGCACTGGCAAAGTACTTGCTATTGATGATGGGGGTTGGTATTCAATGTGATTTAACCAATCAAAGTAGCGTGACCTACAAAACTCTTCCAAAGACACCAAGGAGACAAAAGATGTCATATACACTGGATTTCAGTGGTTTGCATCGCAGTCAGAGCAGCATATAGCTTTGGCATTCTTTTGGATCTTTAGTCTTTTAAAGACTGCCTGTATTGTGGAGCAATCTTTGGTATACTTTGGCTTTTTCACATATGCACAGAATCCTGAGGCAGACACTTTAGCCAAAACATGGTGCTGTGTTGAGTCATCAATTTTAACATTCTCTCATTTATGGAATAAGGTATATATGACATTTTTCATCTCCCTGGTGTCTTTGGAAGAGTTTCGTTGATCATGCTACTCCTTTGCTTGATTTATAATATTTGTAGTGGATCCTGTTCCTCCACCTTGGTGGTTCCTGGACAATTAAATCACTTGTTTGGGGCCAACCAGTCATTTTCAGCAGCACTGTCAGTTTTTAGTTTGGCGCTATCCAGTTATTTTGGGGGTGTTACGGGGGTGGAGTCAGTACTATACCGGCCAGGTTAACCGCATAAAAATCAGTTCTATCTTTATGCAGTAACTCATAGCTGGTTAAGTGCTGAATATTCCACTTAAACGGTTATATGTTAGCTGGCTCTGGAAACCTGGAAATTCAATGCCGGTGTCCAGACCAGTGGTGTAGCCATGGGTGGAACCGTGTGGGCAGGGGCCCACCCAGTGACGATGCTCGTTGGTGTAGCTGGCGGGGATTCCTGGGCCCTGCCAGCTGAAGAATCCTTTCTGCCTGGAGTTCCCATAGCAGGCAGCAACATGCTTCCAGCCGCTGATGTTGGCACAGCCTCCCCCCCTCTAGTGCATGCTCAGTTCAATTGGCACCACCTCGCATGTTTGCACGGGGTTGCTGGTTGAATTAAACATGCGTGTAGAGGGAGACAGTGCCAGTGTCAGCAGCTGGATTCACATTGGTGACTAGCACAGGGATGAGACTTCTCGGGCCTCAGGGGACTCCAGAAGAATCTTCAGCCGGTGATTCCTGTCAGCCAAGGTATTTATGTTTGGGGGGAGGGGGGGTGAATAGAGAGGAAATGCATGGGTCATGCCCACCCAGTCCACCCCCAGACCCACCTAAAAATTGAGGTCTGGCTACGCTACTGGCCCGGACAAGGCCTGGCATTGAATTTTAACACTGGTGGCATTCAGCAAAATGCTGATCACCACTGGCTGAATATCGGGCCAGTTGTATGCTTACTTTTAGAATAACATCTAAGAAAATGGACATTTATATGTGCATGTGAACACTTAAGTATATGACAGAAACCTAGTCACTTACATGCGTACTTGACACCTAACTAGTCGGCTTTAGTTAGAATTACCTCAAAATGCTTCTCTAAAATAGGTCTACTTTCATCTTTAAAGGTTTTCCCTAGCTTTTTTTTTATGTTCAGATAGTTTTATTGAGTATTTAGTGGTAATACAAAAAGGAGAATACAAGAGATAACAAATGTAATAGTGGTACATGGGAAAATGTTGTACCATATCAATAATAACAGACAAAAGGTGAAAAAAAGACATCAATGTTAACAATCAGTTGAGGAAGTGTCTAAAGCCCCCCCCCCCCCCCCCAATCAAACTGATGCAATTACTTTTATTTGAATTTAAAATGCAGTAACCTTTTGTTGATAAAATGATTACAGACCCCTGAGTACTGGGGCTTTATAAGAAACAGTTAAACAGTCATAGTAGTGGAACAGGTGATTTCCCAGGGGACAGAGTGACTTTTCCCCTTTGAGGCTATAAAGATACTGTCCAGCACAAGTGTATTGAATTTCTGTCCAGGGTTTTGCCCAGTGTATTTCAGACAATAAACTTAAGCTCAATCTTCATGAGTCACTGGCTGTAATTAGAGGGAATTCTAAGCTCGATTCATCCCCAACATTGTTAAAGCATTCACTCTCTATCCAAAAGTCTGTAACCATATTGGGCTGTCAAATTGATTTTGCTCTGATTTGAAACTCAAATTTCATCTGTTCTATGAACCAGTTTCCATGCCTTGTGAGAAACTGACTGCATTAAAGCATTTCTAGACATTAAGGATTTGCAAACATTATTGTATGCATATTGATTATTGTAACAATTTATGTTACTCTTAAACTTACTTTTATTAATATTCAAAATGCTACAGTTAGGTTATAGCATAGTTAGCATACATTTGATTACGTTTCTTCTTTGATGTTTAACATTGTTTTGTTTAGTATCAAGTTCAAAATTCTGTTACTCATAGGACTTTGCATTCTGGAATTGCTAAATATTTATCTAATTTTCTGATTCCTTGGTTTCACTCCATCCTTTATAGTATCACATTGAGCATCAGCTTACTGTTCCACTACCTTCGCATAAGTGATTTGAAGCTACCCACAGGACTGCCTTTGTTATGTGGCTCCAGCCCTGTGGAATTCACTACCTTCTGTCTCTAGGCAAAATATTCTTTTGGAAAATTCAAATCAGATCTTAAGACCCCCCCCCCCCCCCTCCAACAGTTCTCCCATTGAATAATTAACACTGAGCCTTGCAGAGGGAGGGGGAGGGACAGTTAGCTCCATCTCTCTTATTCTTTGACCTTTCTTTCTTATTCCTCTTTACCTTGATTTTATATTTTTTTTATTGGCTTACTTAATTGTATTGATTAGTTTTATTTGATTTAAACTGCATCGTATTGCCTATCAAAAGGCAGTCCAGCAAACATTCACATAAAGGAGAAGGGAAATGGGACTTGATATACAGCCTTTCTGTGATTTTTGCAAAGTGGTTTATAAAGTACATACAGGTGCTTACTTGTACCTGGGGCAATGAAGGATTAATTAACTTGCCCAGAGTCACAAAGAGCTACAGTGGGAATTGAATACAGTTTTCCAGGATCAAAGTCTGGTGTACTAACCACTAGGCTACTTCTCCACTAAAGCAAATTCTTTGACAGGACTAATCTTTTTTTTCCCTCACATTTATTTGAAGCCAACTCAAGTATAAAACTAAATTCAATCTGAGCGGTGCAAGGTATGGGGGTCAAAGATGCTAGTTTTCCTGTGGAGAAAAAAATTCAATAAAAGCCACAATCAGAGACCATACAAAAGTAACAGCAAACAATAGGAGCAAAACTCTTTGCTTAGAAAATTCCTTACAGAAAACCAGTACTTCCAGGAAGTATAGGCACTTAGGGCCAGATTTTATATATCGTGCCTAGTGTTATAGAATAGTGCTTAGCATGGATTCCCACACCCAACTTGCCTGCTGAAACCTGGTGTAAACCCTCACGCCCAACCAATGGCAATTGGGTACTTAAATTCAAGTATTCTATAACATTGAACCTAATTTCTGGGAAAGCCCCTGACCTGCCTATGCCCCTCCCATGGCCACACCCCCTTTTGAGTTGCATGCTAAGAAATTTGTCACACGTTTATACAACAGGGTGTAGGACAGATGCACATGTAACTCCTAATTATTGTCAATCAACTCCAATAATTAGTTGTTAGTGCCTAATTAATTTACACATATATCTGGGATCTGCACCCAAATTTGGGCAACCTATGTAGAATCTGGGGGTTAGTTTTAGACTTCCATAAGACTGGAAAATTTTTGGATGTACTCTATATTCCTCTTAGAGGCTTCATTGGTGGTAGACCTTAAAATCCTAGCAACCAGATACCAGGCAGAAAGCTATCATACTATTTCAGTTGATATCCCTTAGACAGCCAATGATTGATATAGCTCGCTTTCTGTTATATCTTATTCACTGCAGATCTCCAGAGCAACTCAGATCTAGGTGTCTCAGCACCTAGTGCAGGTCTAGAGGATCTGAACATTGATTTTAGTGGGGCTTAAAGTCATAGTGGGACCCTGTAGATATAGCTAAGGGTAGTGGTATACCTACTTTGGTTGCCACCTGGGGCAGAGCACCCCCTCCTCCAAGCAAAGGGGTGCACTGAGCAGTCGTGTGGCTGTCAGCTCTGCTGGTAACCTGCCCTGCAACAGGAAGTTGACATCAGAGGGAGGAGGGGACCAGCAGAGCCAACAGCCATGTGACTGTTCAGCGCACCCCCCCCCCCCCTTGCTGCCTGTACCTGGGATGGACTACCCTCACCGCCTTGCTCTTGGTATGCTAGAGACTAAGGGTCTCTTTTATGTGACTGGGCTACCCTCAATTTAGAGGCACATTTTAGATAGAATATTTAAACAAGAATTAAGATGTCCAGGTTGGGATGTCAAATTCTGCTAGTGTTTTAGAACAGGATCTGCTGACCTAGAATGTGTTCTAAAATACATGGAGGAATGGGCACATATGCACTGGCTGCATCCAATGCAAGCATCCATTTTACAAGAATAAGTGTCTGAACTATCAGTGGGGTTAACAAAGCATATATAAATGTATATATGCCAGCATATGTACATGTATGTCAGCCATTTTAGTAACATACATGTCTTTGTTTTCCAAAGATATCAGAGCACCTGATATCCTTTGCCAGTATCACTTTTGTGAGGAGAAATAATACTGGGGGATTTAGGGAGTGACAATCCCTAATCCTACCAGTGCAGTGCTGCACAAAATGAGCCATTTACTCTAACCTAGATATCTGCGGGAGCAGGAATAAATTGCAAAATTTATGTTGGCAGCCATAACAATGCATTCCCCTTCTGAAGTGGGGACTGCACATGCATCTTTGTGCCTTGGCAAAAAACACTTTCAAAACATGCCCCTTTGCTGTATGCATGTATTCATGTTTTGGTTGTATATATCCCATCATTCTCATATTGGGATTTAGACATGTATGCCAGGATATTGAGGGAGCTCAGAGAGGTTCTGGCGAGTCCTCTTAAAGATTTGTTTAATATATCCTTGCAGATGGGAGAGGTTCCGAGGGATTGGAGAACGGTGGAGGTGGTCCCTCTTCACAAAAGTGGTGATAGGGAAGAAGCTGGAAACTACAGGCCGGTAAGCCTCACTTCATTTATTGGAAAAGTAATGGAAGCGATGCTGAAGGAAAGGATAGTGAATTTCCTGGAAGCCAATAAGTTGCAAGATCCGAGACAACATGGTTTTACCAAAGGAAAATCATGCCAAACGAATCTCATTGAATTCTTTGATTGGGTGACAGGAGAATTGAATCAGGGACGAGCTATGGACGTAATCTACTTAGATTTCAGCAAAGCTTTTGACACGGTTCCCCACAGGAGGCTCTTAAATAAACTGGATGGGCTGAAGATAGGACCCGAAGTGGTGAACTGGATTAGGAACTGGTTGACGGACAGAAGCCAGAGGGTGGTGGTGAATGGAATTCGCTCGGAGTAGGGAAAGGTGAGTAGTGGTGTGCCTCAAGGATCGGTGCTGGGACCGATTCTGTTCAATATATTTGTGAGTGACATTGCCGAAGGGTTAGAAGGTAAAGTTTGCCTATTTGCGGATGATACTAAGATCTGTAATAGAGTGGACACCCGGGAGGGAGTGGAAAACATGAAAAAGGATCTGAGGAAGCTAGAAGAATGGTCTAAGGTTTGGCAATTAAAATTCAACACGAAGAAATGCAAAGTGATGCACTTAGGGGATAGAAATCCTCGGGAGACCTATGTGTTAGGCGGGGAGAGTCTGATAGGAACGGACGGGGAGAGGGATCTTGGGGTGATAGTATCTGAGGATCTGAAGGAGACGAAACAGTGTGACAAGGCGGTGGCCGTAGCTAGAAGGTTGTTAGGCTGTATACAGAGAGGTGTGACAAGCAGAAGAAAGGGGGAGTTGATGCCCCTGTATAAGTCATTGGTGAGGCCCCACCTGGAGTAATGTGTTCAGTTTTGGAGGCCGTACATTGAGAAGGATGTAAAAAGAATTGAAGCGGTGCAAAGAAAAGCTACGAGAATGGTAAGGGATTTGCGTTACAAGACGTATGAGGAGAGACTTGATGACCTGAACATGTATACTCTGGAAGAAAGGCGAAACAGGGGTGATATGATACAGACGTTCAAATATTTGAAAAGTATTAATCCGCAAACAAACCTTTTCCGGAGATGTGAAGGAGGTAGAACAAGAGGACATGAAATGAGATTGAAGGGGGGCAGACTCAAGAAAAATGTCAGGAAGTATTTTTTCACGGAGAGAGTAGTGGATGCTTGGAATGCCCTCCCGCGGGAGGTGGTGGAAATGAAAACGGTAGCAGAATTCAAGCATGCGTAGGATAAACATAAAGGAATCCTGTTCAGAAGGAATAGATCCTAAGGAGCTTAGCCGAGATTGGGTGGCACAGCCGGTGGCGGGAGGCGGGGACAGGGCTGGGCAGACTTATACGGTCAGTGCCAGAGCCAGTGGTGGGAGGCGGGGCTGGTGGTTGGGAGGCGGGGATAGTGCTGGGCAGACTTACACGGTCTGTGCCCTGAAAAGGAAAGGTACAAATCAAGGTAAGGTATACACAAAAAGTAGCACATATGAGTTTATCTTGTTGGGCAGACTGGATGGACCATGCAGGTCTTTTTCTGCCATCATCTACTATGTTACTGTGTTACTAAATGCCGGTCCCTGCATGCCCAAAACATGAATAGAGCTTCTTAATGGTTTTCTGGAACTGTAGATATCTCTCCTTAACCCTTTAGTGTCCAATGTTCCCATCAATCTGTTCCCATATGGCTTATTATGGGAACATTGGACACTAAAGGGTAATTAGTTTGCAGAAAGTACTTATATGTAGTTCTGGAGTATAATAATAATTAAAACAGAGGACAGTGCAGTTTCGGGATTCCGGTGGTCTGCAGAATCTGCAGCAGATTAGTATTTTTTTAAATTATTTTTATTAACTGGAGAAATACAACACACAAAAAGTAAAACACAATATAACATCAATTGTGTACCAAAGTACAAATACAAATACATGTCACACAGGGGTACAATGCAATTACAGCGTTCTCTCATTACCAGATCATACACAACACGTCCCCATTGCCTTTTGTGGTGACCAGAAAATCAAACATGTTGCACAAAGGTTTGTCTCTCTCCTTTTACTTTTAATCCCAAGGGATAGGAATATCCCCCCCCCCCCCATCTACCAACCCCCCTCTACCCACCACATCCCACCCCCCCTCCCTTGACTGAACAAGACTCTCATTCCACTGTATGGGATGCGTTTGTGTGGGAGACACTTATGTGACAGTCACCTTCCAGTGCCACCAAAGGCTATTGTACAAATTATGCCTATGGGATGGGTTCCTATCCCCCCCTTACGGGTGAAGGGGGGCACCTAGATGTGGGTACAGTGGGTTTCGGGTGGGTTTTGGAGCGCTCACATTTACCACACAAGTGTAACAGGGGGATGGGCCTGGGTCCATCTGCCTGAAGTGCACTGCACCCACTAAAACTGCTCCAGGGACCTGCAGACTGCTGTGATGGTCCTGAGTATGACATTTGAAGCTGGCATAGAGGCTAGCACAAAATATTTTTAAAGATGTTTTTTGAGGGTAGGAGGGGGTTAGTGACCACTGGGGGAGTAACAGGAGGTCATCCCTGATTCTCTCCTGTGGTCATCTGGTCAGTTCGGGCACCTTTTTGTGGCTTGGTCATAAGAAAAACAGGACCAGGTAAAGTCATCCAAGTGCTCATTAGGGACTCCCTTTTTTTCCATTATGGGTCAAGGATGCCCATGTGTTAGGCACGGCCAAGTCCCACCTTCGCTATGCCTCTGACAAGCCCCCATGAACTTTGGTCATCCCCACGACGGAAAGCAGTTGGAGATGCCCAAAATCGGCTTTCGATTATACCGATTTTGGCGACCTGTGAGAAGGATGCCCATCTTCCGATTTGTGTCGAAAGATGGGCATCCTTCTCTTTCGAAAATGAGCCTGTAAGTAACACAAAATCACAATTTAGTAGCATCAAGTCCACACCATGGAGGAACAATTTCCTAATGAAGCCCAAAAAGAAACTTTAAAAACTAGCTACAACAATAGGAACTAGCAACAATCATCTTCTATTAAAATTCATTTTTCTATTTCCACCCACTATAACTAATAACTGAAAGCAGAAATAAGTGGCATTATCATGTTGCTCAAGAAATTCTGAAGCTGAATAGAATCTAAAAAAAACATACCAGTTGTTCCCATAAGTGACTAGATATTTATATTTAAACCTAAGAAAAAAGAAGTACTCATAGCCAGTATTTTAGGGCGCTGATACTCAGCACTAACTCAGCTATTAATGCAGTGCTATTTGGCCACTAACCCTCAGATTCTATATATGGTGCCTGAAAATCCACATGGAAACCAAAGCATATTCTATAACAATGTACATAACTTAATTGGTTAACTAGCTAATCAGTGCTATTAATTGGATGTTAGCAAGCAATTATCAGCACTAATCGGCATTGAGATTTATGCTCACTACTCGCTAAGTGTGTTCTATAACATGGTGTGCCTAAATTCTAAGTCGCGTAGTTGAAAAGGGGGTATGGCCATGGGCATTTCTAAAATCTATGTGTATTATTATAGAATATACCCAATCTCCTGGGGATTCTACATAGTGTGCCTAGATTTCCACATGGAAATCCAAGCATATGCTATAACATGTAACTTAATTGGTTTAACAAGCCAATCAGCGTCTTTAACAGCACATTCTGGAATTTGCGTGCATAGTTATAGAATACGACATAAATGGACTTGTGTTGTTTTAGGCACTATGATATCAACTAATCGTATTCTTTATACCACACCTAAATTTAGGCATGACTTATGGAATACGCTTAGGCTGAAATATTTTCTGTGCTGATGGCCTAAATGGATGCAACCAAATTTGGTCATGTGGTGAGCCACTCGATGTACTCTGTTTACTGCTTAGAAATTTAAGTCTATTCTATAATATTTAAGCCTATTTTTGAGAATATGCCTGCATGGAATTTTTTCCATGCAGATGTTTCAGGTGCAATATATAAAATCTAGCCCAAAACATGTCCGATTAGGCACTGAACATCAGCACCTAACTAGATAAGTCATGTGATATAGCCAGTTATGCGCTGGATGCTAACTGACAATATTCAGCGGAGATAACCAGTTATATGCTGTTGAATATTAGTGGCTAGGCACCAATATGACAAACTCTCAACGGTCATCTCTTGGTTAACTGATTATAATGCTCCTTAGATTTAAAACAGCCATCAAAACTTGGCTGTTCAAGCCGGTTTATGACTAATAGTCTGTATTCTGGCATCCTGGAGTCCAACTGTCCTTCCCCCTCTTTACCGCTCATCCCTTTTCTCCCCTTTTTGTGTCTTTCCCTTGTCTTTGTTTCAGGCTTGATTGTGTGAAGTGTTTTTCTTTTCTCCTCTTTCCTATTTATTGTAGTTCTGTTTCTTGGTTTTTCATGTGTCTGATTTTACTATTTTAGAATAGTAAACTGCTTTACTCTGTTTGTCAGTTAATGTGGTATAGTAAGTGTAAATAAAGTACATAAGTATTGCCACACTGGGACAGACCAAAGGTCCATCAATCCCAGCATCCTGTTTCCAATCCAGGTCACAAATACCTGGCAAGATCCCAAAAAAGTTCAATACATTTTATGCTGCTTATCCCAGAAATAAGCAGTGGATTTTCCCCAAGTCAATTTAATAATGGTCTATGGACTTTTCCTTTAGGAAGCCGTCCAGACCTTTTTTAAACCCCTGCTAAGCTAACTGCCTTTACCACATTCTCTGGCAATGCATTCCAGAGTTTAATTACAAGTTGAGTGAAGAAAATTTTTCTCAGTTTCATATTAAATTTACTACTTTGTAGCTTCATCGCATGCCTCCTAGTCTTAGTATTTTTGGAAAGAGTAAACAAACGATTCACTTCTACCCGTTCCACTCCACTCACTGTTTTTAAGACCTCTATCATATCTACCCTCAGCCGACTTTTCTCCAAGCTGAAGGGCCCTAACCACTTCAGGCTTTCCTCATAGGGAAGTCGTCCCATCCCCTTTATCATTTTTGTCGCCCTTCTCTGTACCTTTTCTAATTCCACTAAAGTCAAACCCAAAGAAATCCAAGGCCCTCCTATTCATAGACCCACCTGGCTTGACTCTTACTACTCCACTTCTACTTCACAATGTACAAGTCCCACTGGTTCCCTTCTTAGAACTCCTCAGCATCCTATTTGGCCATGCTCTTAGTTTCCAACCAAAAATCTCTATCTTGATTCAGCACTGCTTCTTCAAATTACACCTGATTCGATTGATCAGAATACTTCTTCACCCTCCTGTTCTTCAGATATTAGTCCATTCTCTTGTTCTCTCCCAAACTGATTATTGTAACTCACTATACAAGGGTTTAAGGCAGAAAGATTTACATTGCATTCAATTAATTCAAAATGCTTCCATTAAATTGATTACAGGAGAAAAATTGATCATGTCACACCTCTCCTAAAGGCATTTCTCCTGACACCCATCATGGGCTCTTCGCTCATCCCAACAACATCTCCTAGTCATATCTTCCTTCCAACAAATCTGATATGACTCCATGCATCACTTCATTTTCTCTGTCGTCAGCCCCACTTTATTGAACACTTTACCTCTTCAGCTTAGATCAGAGACCTAAGAAAATTTAAATCCAATTTCAAAACTTCCTTTTTGAAGATGCTTTTACTTAAAACCGATGCACCTGCTTAAATCTGAGGCTGTCCTCTGTCCTCGGTGTGAGCCTGCAAGCCACCTCAATAGCATTTCCCCCCTACCTGTACCTCTCTTCTATCCCATTTTCTTATCATTTATTGTAGTTCCTCTTCCTCCCACCCCGTACTGCCTACCTTTTAATCCATCTTAATTTTCTATCTTGTTAGGATTGTAAACTGCTCAGGTATGTTATGTGACGTGCAGGATAACAAATGCTAAATGTGCTTGTAAACATGGTAAATAGCTTTGAATATTGGGGGGGCTACTTCTTAGGAAAATAAGACTTTAATACAGCCAATTTCAACTCTTCAATACTACAATCAAAGTTGATCTCTTAGTAATCAAATCCTGAAATGATTCTATTTGGGGGAGAGGAAGGGGGACAACAATTATTGGAGGGTTAAGGAGGTGTTGTGCCTTAATCCCTCCAGTGGCCAGCTGCTCAATCACAGCACCTTTTCTTAACTTGGATGTGCCAAGTATCAGGTCTAAATAACAACATCCATCTTTTTACAAATGGATGTCCCTTCCCGTTTCTGTGATCAGAGTTGAAGTCCCATATTTTGACCCCTCCCTAGTCCTGCCCCAAACATTCCTAGACCATGTTTCATTGCCATATGAATGTACTGCAGTGTTAGATGTCCATCTTCCGGCTTTATATAATTGGGATTTGGAAGTCTATACAATATGGACATCTAAATTCCAGTTTTCAGACATGCAAAACAAGACTAGAACTACTAAAACAACCACCAATGTGTAATATGAAAAATATGTATTCTCAAATTATATGCCCTGATAGTTTTCTCTGAAGTCTCTAAATGCAGATGAGTTGATAAGCTGTCCTTTACTACAGAGCACTGAGATTCAATTTTGGTTAGATGCTCCACAACATCAGGGATTTTCTTACCATGTTCAAAAATCTTAACAAAATTTCTTCAGACAATTTACAAAACTAAACCAAATTACCCTGCACAGCATTCTCTTGCTGAGTCAATGCAGCCCAAATGCCTTTCTAAGTCACCTCACCTGTATTTGAAACAGAACCAGAGTTGAATTCTGTAAACAGGCATAAATTTAACAGGAGTAGGTAAAGGTTTGCTGCCACTCACTTCCTTAGTAGAAATAAAAGAAGTGCCTCCAGACAAAACAACATCTCTGGAGGTTAAACTGCCCTCATTTAATGAATGTAGAAAATTCTCTAATATTGCAGCAGGTTGGGAGGGTGGGATTCATTCACCTGATAAAAGAGAAACTTCAACAAGAGACAGAGAACTAGGTCCACCAGAATTGAAATGTTGATCCATGGGGCCTTTCAACTTAGAGACATGACCAACTCCTGCTCCTGCATCTTTGATATTCTGTTTCTCCATAACTTAGAAGAACAAAGTTCCTGAATCCTTGGCTCCACAAATGACTGGGCACATACGTGAGGATCACGATCCACCTCTTTGGGCACACACGTGTAGCTGCATACCATGGTAGAGGCTCTGATTTAAAGGAGCAGGGTCCTCTGATGATATCACCAAGCTCATTCATGTCCATAGCTGTGCCTGCATTCTATACCCAACACTCAGACTCCACCCGAGCTTACCTCCCTAAGGATTGTTTTTTTACACAAAGAGTAGTGGATGTATAGAAGATCCTCCCACTGGATGTGGTTGAGACGGCAGCACCAGAATTCAGAAAATCACAGGGCAAGCACAGAGGATCTCTGACGGAGAAAGGGTTTTAGAGACTGGGCTGTTGGTGTGGATGAGCAGATGGGATAGCTGTATATAGTCTTTCAGTATCATCATTTTGTATGTTTCTCTTTTTCTGGATGGTCTTGTGTAGAGATTGTACAGGTATTCTGAATGCATTGTAAAATAGAATGCAGAAGTGTCACATACATTTCAAGAGATTACTCATTTGTTCACACAATGTTTTGATGCATGCCTATGACAGAAAAAACATACTGTCTGTATCCCCCCCCCCCCCCCCCCCCCATTCATTTTCAGTGTGTGAAAGCTTTGTTCAGGCTTTCTTCACATGTGGAGTCCTGTAGCTATACCTCACCCCCTGCTCAGATGGGCTTTCTCTTCTTCATTGTCTCTCAATAATCAGGCTATATTGTCAATCATGCTCCTTATCTGTATTTTCAATACCATAATGAGGAAGAGAGAAGAAACATCTTTTTATGTTTCCTTGGCTTCTTGTTAGCAAAGCATTCCTTTCATTATGCCAGCAAAGCAAAAACATTATTTCTCAGTCTTCTCTTGTTATATCTATAGGATTTAGTCAAAGAATGCCTGTTCCTTCTGAACTTCCTTCAGGAATTTAAGGTCTGAAAGGAAGTGCTAGAGGGAATCCTTGCTGCTTAGACAACTTGAAAGTAGTACATGGAAATTGTGTAGCAGCCAGTGTTACGCTCCTCTGGGCCTGTTAGTTGTGGCAAGTTTTAAATTACAGAAATGCATGCCAGTTTCCCCCTCTTTCCCCTCCCCCAGCCTACAAAAAATAGCAGCCTGTTTTTGTAATTGGTAGGTTGCTTCAGAAAATATGGTACCCATCAATGCTTCCGGGTTATTGTGGCCAGGCAAATGGAAAAACCATGATTCATGTGTAGCAATGTCATCTCTTGTATTTTATACAATATCCGATGAGTTGGCCATGATGCACTGCTCTTATTCCTACATGCTAATTAATTAAGGACCGTTTGTCACTTGTGCTTGTCAGCTCATTTACCAAATTTTCAGCTGTGGTGTCATTTGCTGCAAACTGTTCATTCTCATTCAGCCCCAGTGATATATGAGCAGGCATATACTATAAGAGGAACGAGCTGACTGCAACCATTGCTATCACTCCTCACTGCCTGACTGGCTTTCCTTTTAGAAATGCTGAGTAGCATAAAAGCTCTCCATCAGTTTCCATTGACTAAAAGTCAGGCAAACACCTTTACTCTTGTCAGCATTAAATTCCACAAGGTGGACACGAATGGAGTTGCATTGTGTTGCTTTGAAGAGCACATGTTTTTTATAGTAGGTACCTTCTGGTTGATGTCAAGAAAAATGGTTTTGTTTTTGCAAGATCTGCATGATTTGACATTTTTCTTTTTTACTGTCATGTCTAAAATTATCTGGAGTCTTTCGTATAGTACATTACAGCATGGCCATGCTTTTCCACCTTAACATGCAGCAAGATCAGGAGGTTCTTTGATTTGGTGATATGGAAGTGCTGTGGACATGTCCAATATCCTCTCAAATTTTTTATGGACTATGTGCTCAGGAAAAATATTTTGGGGCCCTTTACTAAGCTGTAGTAAAGGGGGCCTGTGCTAGCGTCAGTGTGTGTTTTTTAATTCTCGCTGGGGCCCCCTTTTACCACAGTGGGTAAAAGGCTATCTTTTTTTTTCCTGAAAAGAAATGGCCATGTGGTAAGTGAACTCCTTACCACACAACCATTTTTTTTTTTGGGGGGGGGGGGGAGCACTTACCACCACCCATTGAGGTGGCGGTAAGGGCTCCTGTGCTAACCTGGCGGTAACCGGGCAGCATGCAGCACTGCTCGATTACCACCAGGTAAGTACCAGCGCTACAAAAATAGAAAATATTTTGTAGTGCTAGAAATGGCACATGCTGGGAATGGGAACTACCACCAGGCTCCTATGGTAGCCCAGCAGTAGTTCTGGATTGGTGCATGGCTTCAACTTGATGTGTGTGATAGTGCTTATTTTGCATGCATGGTTACTAGGTATGTGTGCTCCCTTTCTGACCCTTGTGTGCGTGTGCATGTACACGCACACAGTTTAGAGGGAACACGAGCATGTCTCAGAAGTAGTGCATCCTTTTTCTGAGAAGAAGGGAGGTTATTTGCTTTTATAGGGTGATCACACTTGGTATATGGTCACTAAGAGGATAATTTTAGAAAACATCACCGATGTGTGAGGGCAAAGTAGGTGCCTATTTCAAGCCTGAACCTGTACAAATTAAGCTAAAAAGAAGCCATAGTCATTTATTCCTGCTTGGAAGCAGGGGTAAATGATTGCATGAAAAGAATGTGTGTGTGCGTGCGTGTAATTTGTAAATTAGTGTAAATTGTGCTGTTGCTCATGCTCCCTCAGTGCTCCATCTTCAAATGCACCACATCCAAAGGGGCTCATTTTCAAAGCACTTAGACTTACAAAGTTCCATAGGTTACTATGGGGCTCATTTTCAAAAGAGAAAAACATCCAAAAAGTGGCATAAATCTACATTTAGACTTTTGTCTTACAAAAACGACCAAATTGTTTTTTTTCAAAACCAATTTTCAGATGTTTTTCTATGAAGTCCATCAGAAGTGCATTCAAATCACAAGGAGGTGTGTCAGAGGCATGTTAAGGGTGGGATCTGGGCATTCCTAACACTTGGACGTTCTTCTACCATAATGGAACAAAACAAAAACATCCAAGGCTATAAGTTGGATGTTTTGATCTAGACCTGTTTTATTAATGAATAAGCCACAAAAAAGTGCTCTAAATAATCAGATGACCACTGCAGGAATATAGGAATGACACCCTCTTATTCCTTCAGTGGTCACTGACCCCTCTCCCACCCCACAAGGATGTAAATGAAACAGTACATGCCAGCCTCTATAACAGCTTCAGATGTTAAGGCCAGTCCTATGAGAGCAGCAAGCAGGTTGCTGGAATAGACTAGTGGACGGTGCAGTGCACTCTAGAGAAGGTGACCCAGACCCATAATCCACTCTAACTATTATACTTGTGGTGGAAAGTGTCAGCCCCCCCAAACCCCACAACTGTACCCACATATAGGTGACACCTGCGGCCATAAGGACTATTATAGTGGTTTATAGTTGGGTACAGTAGGTTTTTTGTAGATTTTTGGAGGGCTTGCCATACAATATAAAGGGGTAATGGTGAGATGTGTACCGGGGAGCTTTTATATGAAGTTTACTGCAATGCCCCTTGGGTGCCCCACTGCTCTACTAGAATGCCTGTATGGCCAGTTTACTAGGCAAGCTGGTTCCTACTACATCCCAATAGCTTGAAATGGCTTGATTTTGTGCATTTTCCACGCTTAAGGCAGTGTGACTTGCTGACAGTTACTTAGCCCCCTGAGGAAGCTAATCGTAACAGTGAAACGATGAGCCCCGTTGGGCGAAGTTGTTAAAGCTAAGTAACATTACTATTCAAGCAATTGCCTAAGATTATCTTAATGGGTTACATATAATTCCCACTTAGATCCCTTACCTGCAAGCAAGTGGAGTTTTCAGACCAATGATAAGAACGGAATCAAGTTATTGCTGGCATTGAATATAAGTATTATGTGGTTGCCATGCTTTGATTACTGAGGTTGTTTTCTCCACTTCTAATGATTAAAAAGTGCAGTTTATTTTCTTGATATCGCATTTGAATAAGACTGTGATAGTTAAGCATTTTTTTCAGCTTATTACTAGAACTAAGTTAGATTTAGACATTATCAGGCTTATTTTTGAAAGTGATCGCCGGCGATCTTCCGACATAAATCGGGAGATGGCCGGCAATCTCTCAAAAGCGGCGAAATCGGTATAATCGAAAGCGGCTTTTTTGACACCATCGCCGCTTTCCCGTCGCTGTGCCAGTGAAAGTTCAAGGGGGCGTGTCGGCGGTGTAGCGAAGGCGGGACATGAGCGTGGCTACCAGATGGCCGGCTTTCATGGATAATTTAAAAAATAGCGGCGTTAATCAGTATTTCACTGGGTTTACTTGGTCCTTTTATTTTCACGACCAAGCCTCAAAAAGGTGCCCCAACTGACCAGATGACCACCGGAAGGAATGGGGGATGACCTCCCCTTACTCCCCCAGCGGTCACCAACCCCCTCCCACACTAAAAAAATAAAAATAAAAACCTTTTTTGCCAGCCTGTATGTGAGCCTCAAATGTCATACCCAGCTCCCTGACAGCAGTATGCAGGTCCCTGGAATAGTTTTTAATGGGTGCAGTGCACTTCAGGCAGACCCAGGCCCATCCCCCCCCATCTGTTAAACTTGTGGTGGTAAGTGTTGAGCCCTCCAACCCCCCAAAACCCACTGTACCCACATGTAGGTGCCCCCCTTCACCCATAAGGGCTATGGTAGTGGTGTACAGTGGTGGGGAGTGGGTTTTGGGGGGCTCAGCACCCAAGGTAAGGGAGCTATGCACCTGGGAGGTATTTGTATATATTTTTTAAATTTTTAGAAGTGCCCCCTAGGATGCCCGGTTGCTGTCCTGGCATGTCAGGGGGACCAGTGCACTACAAATGCTTGCTCCTCCCATGACCAAATGCCTTGGATTTCGCCGGGTTTGAGATCGCCAGCATTATTTTCCATTATCGCTGAAAAACAAAACCGTCGATCTCAAACCTGGTGAACTCTGGCATTTGGCCAGGCTAAACCGTATTATCGAAAAAAAAGATGGACGGCCATTTTTTTGATAATATGGTTCCAGCCAGCTGTTGCGCCACCACCAAAATAGATCGCTGGTGACATTCGATTATGCCCCTCTATATCAAACATGCCCCTCCACCTAACTTTGTAAGTCTAAGTGCCTTGAAAATATGTCTCATTGTCACTTAAAAGTGTGAGAATTCTTATCACTATTGTGTTGTTTTATGCATGAAAAATCTTTTGTAAAATTGTCGCCCAAATGGCTCAGTTTCATGGAACTCAAAATTCAACTAAACTCCCAATTTAGGAGCCTAAAAAGTGGATGGCAACAGGGGAGGATTTAGGCCAAGAAAGAAGGTATGAGTCAAGCCCTACAGATGTGCAGTAATTTGAAACAACATGGGAAATGAAAATTGTATATTTTCTAACTGGAAAGAAAGGAACCCCTCCCCCAAACTTTTAGGATATTCCTCCAGTATCATTAATAGTTATCATAGATCAGAGTTCATAGTTCGCTGTTATTTACTATACCACAAATAATACAAATATCTAAGGGCCCTGTTTACTAAGCAGCATTTTAGGTGCATTAATGTTTTTAATGCGCGTTAACCATGTACGTGCATTAACCATGTAAGTGCCTACAATATCCCTATAGATGCCTACATGGTTAGCGTGTATGCCAAGTGTTTTTAATGCTAAAAACACTAACGCACCTTAGTAAACAGGGCCCTAAGCGTTTTAACATTGACATTTTGGGAAGAAGAGGAAAAACAAAATAAAGGGAGGCCTAGGTTATATTAATCTGTTAATAAAAAGAGAGGGGAAGGATTATGAGAAATCTACATTAATAACCATACTAACATATAAAAAGAGGGAATGGAGTTAAAGGTTTCAGTACAATGGAAGTGATGCTGTAGCAGATTAGCGTCATATAGAATTAGATGGTCACATCTAATAATGGTAATTGATGAGCTACAGTGAAGTAATTCAGAATAAAGATCTAAGGGTAGAGAGTTCTATAAAATTGGTGTGACAACACTAAAGCAGGAAGAATGGGCAGAGGGTGAACATATGTGCAAAAAAGAAAGACCAACCAATAGATGCTGATGTGCAGAATGGAATGCATAAGAAAACTGAAAAGAAGCAACAGATTTTTGGAGTGTAAAATTTGATAAGAAAGAGTGGTGATTTAAAATTGGACCCTATCAGGTATGTGCTAGCTTTCATCCACTGCTCCTTGGGCTGGAGGCTTCCCCTCTTGAATAATATCAAAAGCATTTGTGTATTTTATGCAGCTGTACAAGGAAGGTATAGGGAAGGAAAGAATATAGTGAAAATAATTTTGAAACGTGTCATCATTACTGTAGAGTACCAAATATTTACCATAACATGCTCAGTGAATTGGTTTTCTGCTAAATTTGTGCTAATATTTATTTAATGGCCCAACACGCTGCATGATTCGCTCAAGAACTAATATTCTGTAACATTCAAGCATACGTGTTCTCTAATATTTGTTTAGGTAATCCCCCTGGCGGTGTAGCTTTTTTCCTGCGGGCTAGTTAGAAGAGTGCTTTGGTTCTTTTAATATTGATTAGTAGACTGTGAACTGGCTGGTCAGCAAAATAATGGATTCCCCAGGCTGTCACACATTAAAATTCAGAATTCCTAGACTAATCAGTGAGTCAAACTGGACACACAGTGGCAGTTCTAAAAGAGAGACAGAGTGAATTAAGTATATTCAGGAAAACACAATAACAATTCATTGTTCTCTTGTTTAGTTCATTTTGAGAATTCACATTTCTCACACTTTTCAGCCAGTTGTCCCAGTAGGATTTCAAGGGACTTTGGAACTCTATTCTTAGTCCGACAGATATTCCTGAGAAGTACAATTTTCAAAGGGATTAAGCTAGGTAAATAGAAGCTACCTGACGTCATCTTCTTAAGGCTGAAACCCGCCAAGTGGATAAATATATCTATTTTGTTTCACTAGATGGATATATTTAGCTGTTGGATAAAGTGGACATCAGGGGCGTAGCCAGACTTCAGCGGGAGGGGGGTCCAGAGCCCGAAGTGAGGGGGCACATTTTAGCCGCCAACCCCCCTGCCATTGCTGACCCCCCCCCCCGCCATTGCCGAACCCCCCCCCCCCCCCCCGCCACCAACTTTGCCATTGAGGGAGTTCCAAGCTGGACTAGGAAACTGGCGTCAATAAAATTCCCTCCGGCCCCTGAATCAATCAAAGCCATGGTGCTTAATGAATTCCTGAAAGACTGCAGGTGCATTACAAAGATCAAATGGCATGACTAGATATTCAAAATGTCCTTCATGGGTGTTAAAGGCAGTCTTCCATTTGTCCCCATGTTGGATTCGGACCAGATTGTAGGCACCTCGGAGATCCAGCTTGGCAAAGATAGATGCTCCCTGCAGACAGTTGAAAAGTTCTGGAATCAGAGGGAGTGGATACCGGTTCTTAATGGTTATTTCATTAAGACCCCGGTAGTCTATATAAGGTCGCAGAGAGCCGTCTTTCTTGGTTACAAAGAAGAAACCTGCCCCCGCCAGAGAGGAGGAGGGTCTGATGAAGCCCTTTTGGAGGTTTTCTTGAATGTATTCCCGCATGACTTTAGATTCCTCCCGGGAGAGGATATACAGCCGACCCCGAGGTGGTGTCTTGCCCGGAAGTAATTTGATAGGGCAGTCAAAAGGATGATGCAGAGGAAGGGAATCAGCCTCCTGGACATTGAAAACATCTTGGAAATCTCGATATTCCACAGGAAGGGAAGCAGACCCCCGGGAGAGGCAGAAATAGTCATTGGAGGAGGAACCACCAGTGTGAGACAGGCAGCAAAACATTGGGAACCCCAACTGTCGATATTACTAGTGGTCCAGTTTATACTTGGTGTGTGTTGTCGTAACCAAGGCAGGCCTAAAATAACAGGATGGAAGAACCAGAAGCTGAATCTCTTCCTTATGTAAAATTCCTACTTGCATCTGCAACAGTCGAGTGACATGGGTAATGGAGTAGGGTAGAGTCAGTCCCTGAATGGAGGTCACTTGTAACATAGGTTTACAGGCCATTGAGGGAGTTCCAAGCTGGACTAGGAGACTGGCATCAATAAAATTCCATCCGGCCCCTGAATCGATCAAAGCCATGGTGCTTATACAAAGTTCCTTCCAGCGCAGGAAAATAGGGATGGAGACAAGATTATCCGGAAGAGGTGAGAATTGACCCAGGGCCACCCCCTTCAGAGGCCCTGGGTCAACGCATTTCCCGGTTTATTCAGAAAATATCTCAGGAAATGGCCAGCCTGCCCCCAATAGAGGCAGAGTTGATTGTCCTTTCCTTCTCAGAGGCGATGCCGCCCGATAACCATCGGCTCTTCGGAGATTCCAGAAGTGGTGCCAGTAGCTCCTTTAGGAGAAGAAGGATGCGACACCCAAGGAGATGGTCTCTGTGATTGTCACTGAGCAGAATGTTCCTGTGTCCTCTCTTGAAACCGAACGTCGATACGGATTCAGAGAGTAATCAGGGCATCCAATGTGGTCAGAAGTTCCCGGCCTGCCAACTCATCTTTGATTTGGCCCGTTAACCCCTGCCAGAAGATGTCCGTGAGGGCCTACTGGTTCCAACTCACCTTGGAGGCTAGGGTTCGAAAGCGTACGGCATATGCCCCTACAGAGCAATTGCCATGTTGAATCCATAGAAGTTCTCCGGCTGCCGAGGAGGGACGTCCAGGCACTTCGAAAACTGACCTAAAGTGGCGAACAAATTCCTCAAGATCAGTGAGTAGAGGATCCCACTGCTCCCAGAGAGGAGAGGCCAAAGCCAGGGCTGGTCCAGAGAGCAGGGAGATTATATAAGTGATCTTGATTTTATTGGAGGAAAAGACTCCGGGAGACTGGGAGCACCGAATGGCAGACTGAGGAAGAGAGGAGGCACTGAGCGCGCACTGCATGCCAGGGTGCCCATGCGGGGGACAGCCGTCGGAGCGAAACGTGGGATGTGCCTGGCCGGTGCTCACTGCCCTAGACCTCACACCTGGGAACGCCGATCAGCCATACAGAAAACGTGGGGAGACACCAAGCATACATCGTCTACCGGGCACTGCCTACCCAACAAAAACAGTGCTAGACTTGCTACAGATGGACAAACAATAAAAAAACGACAATGTGATTGCAGCAGCTCATAGGTTTACCTGCTGTGCATTGAGTGTACATCAATGAGACGGCTGCATGGAGCAGCAGAAACAGAGATTAACCAAATGGCTTCCTTGCTTACAGCAGACTAGATAGGTTCATTTCCACTCCAGTCTATTAAACATCCTTCAAGATTCGCCAACTCATAGGTTTACTTGCTGTGCTTTGAGTGAACACCAAAGACGTCTGCGTGGGGCAGTGGAAACAGAGATTAACCAAATGATTTCCTTGCATACAGTGGACTAGATAGGCTCACTTCCACTTCAGCCTATTAAACCTCCTTCAAGGTTCACCAGGAAAGAGGAGAATAGAGAACCACAGCGCTAGGTTATGACTAGTGATCGCTGCATACTGTAAGCAGCCCCGGCCGTCAAAATAAAGAAGCGCACGCTCTGTCAGTAAACGTTTATTATCCCGAGAATGCTAGATCTTGCTAAGTCACGCCACTATGACATAACGTTACCGTCGCACGATGGAGGCCTCGCAACTTTTAAGAGGGTCAAGATTGCTATACAAATACGAGGTTCCGGGAGAATATTCTTCAATGTTGAATATAGCAATAGTCTTCTTTTAAAAACAATACAGCAAAAGTCTTCTTTTAAAAACAATTGAACTGATACCATAATGAACACCGCCATTCTGCTCCTTGCAATCTACTCCTTATCCCTGATCCACATAACAATGACCACCCCTCTCGCAGAAATCAACAATATACCCATACTATTCAATAACTGAATACTGACCAGACACACCACATCACACCAAACCGACATTAACCAAAACAAAGGAAGAGAACCAACAAGCGCACATCCTCAACAAAATGAAAAGAAAGGTCATAACAAACCCACACAAACCAAGAAACGACAACTAACAAAAGTCCACATAACACCGAACGCAGAAGACCCATACCAAAACATTCAAATAGGCTACGTCAAAGCCAGATCCGTAGTAAACAAAACAACAATAATAACAGACTGGATCATGTCAGAGAAACTTGATCTACTCTTCATCACTGAAACCTGGATCCATGATCAGAAAGACCCTATCATCTTAAACCTATATCCTCCAGGATATAAAATCACCTAGTGGACCAGAAAAGAAAAAAAGGAGGGGGCATAGCGCTTATATACCGATCTCACTTTACGATTGAAAACACCGCGGAATCTATAACAACCCACCTCTAAATAGCCTCAATCAGAATCCACCATAAAACCCTGCTCGACCACGAAGATTGCATCCTATTCTACAGACCACCATGCAACTGGAGGAAAGCCAGGCGGACTTCATGGACTTCGTTTCAAATATATGTGTATCCAACTCCAATACACTAGTATTAGGAGACATTAACCTTCACCTTGAAGACCCAAATTCAACCAACGCACGAGAATGCAAGGACTTCCTTCATCTATGTGATCTTACATGGCCACACCTGCAAACAACTCACTCGAAGGTCATACACTCGACCTCTTCTCACACAAACTGTCCACTGATCAGAACCTAACCATAACACAAACTAGATGGACAGAAACACCATGGACCGACTATTACAAACTAAACCTATCCCTAAAATGGCGAAAAAGGGGCTCTCTCCACACACGAGAACACACAACTCACACCACAAGAGGCCAAATAGATCCGGATGCTTTCTGGCAACAGATATGCAACAACGATTGTACAGCACAAACGGAATCCATATATTACCTCTCAGAATGGGACAAAAGATGCAGACACATACTAGATGAAATAGCACCCTTACAAACAAGGACTTCACATAGACACAACTCGATACCATGGTTCAATGAAGAACTGAAAAAACTAAAAACACAATCTAGGAAACTGGAACGCGCATGGAAAAAAATAAAACACGAACACACACTCAACACATGGAAACAACTACAAAGGAAATACAAATACACAATAAGGCAGACTAAAAGGTCATACTACAAAACTAAAATTGGGCCAGACTACAAAAACACGAAGAAACTATACCATCTCATGAACAAACTACTAGACACAACGCAGGTCACCACAACCTACACTGACATCCCATCTGCAGACAACCTTGCTAAATATTTCATCGAAAAAAATCGTAAACCTACGCAAAACCCTACCTCAGAACTACATGGACATAGAAAACTTCATTAATGGTCTAGACCCAACCCCTGGTGAATACCCTGCTGACCAAATATGGTCAAATTTCGCTCTCCTCAGCGCCAACACAGTTACCCAGGCGATTAAAAAATACTCCAACAGCCACTGTCAACTGGACACCTGCCCCAGCTACCTAATACAATCTGCCCCCCATCACTTCATAACAGATCTCACATCCCACTTAAACTTCATGCTTCAGCATGGTATCTATCCTAAAGAAAAAGGCAGAATCCTGCTCACCCCAATACCAAAAGACACCAAGAAAAAAAACCAAACAACATTACCAACTACCGCCCAGTAGCATCTATCCTATTAGTAGTCAAACTAATGGAAGGACTGGTGACCAAACAACTCAATGACTACATAAACAAATTCACTATACTACATGAGTCACAATCAGGATTTCAACCCCTACACAGCACCGAAACAGTACTACTTACACTCCTAACCAAATTAAAGCAGGAAATAGCAACAGGCAAGTGCATCCTCTTCCTCCAATTTGAAAGTCCGTTCGACATAGTTAACCATAACATATTGCCAAGACTCCTAGAATACTTTGGAAACGGTGGTGGCACTCTGAATTGGATCAAGGGTTTTCTCACCACAAGAACATATCAAGTGAAATCAAAAACAAACATATCGTCACCGTGGAAACTAGACTGCAGAGTACCGCAAGGATCACCACTATCACCGATCCTTTTCAACCTCATGATGACTCCACTAGCCAAGACCTTATCCACCCAAGGACTTAACCCATTTATCTACGCAGATGACGTTACATTATATATCCCCTACAAACATGATTTGACAGAAATCACCAGCGAAATCAAGCTCAGCTTAAACATCATGAAATCATGGGCAAATGCATTCCAACTAAAACTCAACACAGAAAAAACACACTGTCTTATCATCTCATCTTATCCCAATACAATACATACAAACCCACAAACATTAACACCCCAGGATACACCCTCCCTATCTCAGACAGCCTGAAAATTCTCGGGGTAACAATCGACTGTAACCTCTCTAGAATCTCAAGCGAACTCCATCATAAAGAAATGTTTTTCTCAACGTGGAAACTCAAACGCGTGAAACCATTCTTCCCGGGGGAAGTACAATCAATGGTACTAAGCCACGCAGACTACTGTAATGGAATCTATGCGGGATGCAAGGACCAAATCATAAAAAACTTCAGACCGCCCAGAACACAGTAGCCAGGCTTATATTTTGGAAAAATGCATTTTGACAGCGCCAAACCACTCCGAGAAAAACTGCATTGGCTACCAATCAAAGAATGTATCACTTTCAAAATCTGCACGACTGTTCAGAAAATCATTTATGGTGAGGCACCTGGATACATAACAGACCTTATTGACCTGCCAACCAGAAACACCACAGAATCTGCACGATCATACCTAAACCTCCACTACCCAAGCAACAAAGGACTCAAATACAAATCCACCTATGCATCCAGCTTTTCCTACTTAAGTGCACAACTATGGAACGAACTGCCCAAAACAGTAAAAACTACGCTAGACTACCTATATTTCTGGAAAGCACTAAAGACAGACCTGTTCAGAAGAACATACCCCACCGACCCAACATAAAAATACCGGACACCTGCGACACAAAGTAACCAAAGACCGTATCAGACATTACCTGACTCTTCCTCCCCCTCTCCCTCTCTAAGTTCTCCCCAATTGTACCCACCATACATGTACCTTATCTACCACAATATCACCTTGTATTCATTCATGCCTTGTATTCGTTCAGACCGGAATCGGCTAACGCTGTTAATGATAATATGCTACTTACTACTACTACTACTTAACATTTCTAGAGCGCTACTAGGGTTACGCAGCGCTGTACAAATTAATGGTAATATGTAAGCCACATTGAGCCTGCAAAAAGGTGGGGAAATGTGGGATACAAATGTAACAAATAAATAAATTCACATGAGCTATGTTTTCCATTTCTATGATGTCTATTTGCTCTGGATTATGTAGATAGAATATTTTAGAACTAACAGAAATATTTCCTTCTCATTAGTTTTAAGTTAATTTTAAGCAGCAAAAATTTATCTTGATTTATGTTATAGTAAATTAGTCAGTATGATTTATGCTCATTTATTTATCACTGTTTGTTCTACATATGCCACTTTATTTAATACATATAGGGGGAGATTCTATATATGGCGCCTAACTAATTGGCTCTGAAATCAGTACTGGGTGTATTCTATAATCGGTGCCTAGGTTTAGGTACCAATTATAGAATACATTTCATTGATATTTGAGCATCTAAATCTACACATATCCATTTACACCAATGAAAACGTGGCATAAATCCCAGTGCATAGATTTAGGCACACTAGGCCATATTCTATAACTAGGCATGCAAATTTCAGAACGCTCACAAAACACCCATTTCCTCATTTTGCCTGCATACATTAGAAGTTTGGCGCACATCGTTACAGACTATGTTTAGCGACTTGTGTGCCTAATCAGTGCCAATTAGTGCTCATTAGCTTGTTACGGCACGGAACTCTAAGCACACTACGTAGAATCTGGGAGATATTGTGTATAACACCTTGGGTTGAGATTTAGATGCTTGAAAATAAAAATGTGTTTTGGAGGATTACTTTCTATCAACCACATTAACACCTTTTGTTATGCCTGGGACTGAGCTGGTTGTTCAATACCATGGTAGGGATTATTTCTACATTATTAACATTAACAAGTCACAAGCTGTAGGGCTTGGAGTTTAGTTAAGCAGCACTTTGTATCAGCTAGTAGACAGTCCCAGAGAAATAAATTTTGTCTCACCATTATTTCTAGATTAGGATGTAATTCATGTAGGCAGCTGCCACTTCAGGAGTGGGATATGAATAATTAGTGTTCAAGAAAAATCCGTCTCTTAACTGATAAGAGAAGATTCAATTGCTTTGAGAACTCTCCCACATCTTCACTGAGGGATGGATTATTCCATTTTGAAGTGCTTTTGGTAGTAATGAAGTTGAAGGTAAACAGGCTATTACAAATGAAAAGAAGCTTTCTTGAAGAAGAGAAAAAGCAGAACTGGGAACAAAGAATGACTTGAGGGCATATTTACAGAGCAGACGGAGCAAATGAAAGCCTAGGAAGGATGACTACGAACTGAATACGTGGGCAGAAGAGAAGGAGTGAGTAAATATTTTAGAATCAATGACAATGTGTGGATATTTGATGAGTTGGAAATCAGGATGAGAAGCATTGCTTCGTGCTTGCTCACTCTCCCTTACTTACCAGACAATATATTCTGAAAGCAGACCAGGTTGGAAACCACTGGTGTATGGTGAGACGGAGTGTCCAGAACAGACAAGCTAGGTAAAAGGACAGACTAATTAGACACATACAAACTAAAGACCCTGTTTACTAAGGTGAGCTAGCGTTTTTAGAATGTGCTAAAAACTAGCACATGCTAACTGTGTAGACGCCCATAGGAATATTCTGGGCATCTACATGGTTAGCGTGCACTAAAAAACGCTAGCGCACCTTTAGCGCAACTTAGCAAACAGGGCCCTAAATCTATACGTATGTACAGCAGTGATAGCCTAGCTCTGATACTCTGAGACCCTTCTGTAGGAAACTGAGTTACAAAGAATGTGTGTTCTGTTCATAAATATGAATACTAGCTGCAGCCTGTTCCATTTTGTACAAAACGTTTTTGTAGAGTCACATGAGTGTGTGTATGGGGGTGGGGTCTCTAAAGTCATAAGTGATTTTCAAACTGCAGGTTGAGTATCATGTATTGTAGGCTTCAGGGAGACAATCTGTGTTTGTGCTTGCATACACAGGATAACTTTAAATGATATGTTTTTGATTTGTGCTTTTGGTTTGTAAAATATGCATGTAAATAATGCACACTACATCGACTTTACATGCATAAAACATTCAAATGAATGTGTATAAAATTGATTTAAATGTTAAAACATTTTGCTTCTATTAATCAAAATTTCTATGGGTGAAGGTTTGAAGCGAAAATGTCCAAAAATCAGCCAACAAATTCTGAAAAGATCCAAAAACAAAACCAAACAGATAATTTTTCTATGCACTCCTCCAGCAAAAATAGTCAAACATTTTTGTGTTGTGCCATTTCTGGGAATTTTAGTTTCATTTGGAGATTTTTCCTTTTTTTTTTCATTACAGGAACAGGAGCAATATTGTTAAGAGTGTGCATTTTGCCAGAAAGGTCATGCACTCTTTTGAAAGTGCACACTCTTTGAAAGAGTGTGCACTATTTTTGAAGAATGTACACTATTTGCAAAGATGGTCCACGCTTTCTCAATAGTGTCTGAATGTCCACTCTATTCACGCATATAATGTGCCCTCTTTGTAAATAGTGTTCATTAGCAATGACATAAGAAAAAGGTAAAACCCACATGTTGGTTTTTTTTTCCTGTTGTTTTGGAAAAAAATGACATGAATCAACATGGGAAATGTCATTGACATCTGTATAAAATACAAGCATAAGTGCATAAACTTACGCAGAAAAGATATGCCTGCCTATGGGCTCCTTTTACTAAGCTGTGGGTCTTTTCCGCATGCTAAGGCCATTTTTAGTGCAGCTGGAAAAATATCCGATTTTCCGTTTTCAAAATTAATGGTCATGTGCTAATGTTTTATAGCAAAACACAAATGGGCAGCAGAAATATCAAAGCACAAATCTAAATAATAAATTTCTGCTTCAACAGTAAAACCAGCAGGGGAGGGCTGTGTTGAGTGAAAAAGCAATAGAAATAATTCAAATATTAAAAAATAGACCGTAAATCTCCCAAAGGACATCACTCCAGCTCTGGAATGCCCTCCCCAGATCCATCCGATCAATCAGCGACTATCTACCCTTCCGGAAAGCACTAAAAACCCATCTGTTCAAGCAAGCCTACCCAAATGACCCAATTTAATCCTTTGACCCATTTACCCAATACATATCCAGGTGACAATGACCTAGACTACATCTCCCACCAAATCTCCCTATGCTTATCCCTTGTCCCATCCCCTCTACCTCACCGCCAATGCTGAAATACCCCTTACTCATACCTCTCCTAATCCCCTCACCCTTGTCCATCTCTACCCACCTATCTCTTGTATTATTTTGCTATAAATATCGTACATTGTCTCTATCAATACTCTGTAATCCTTATTATTATGTAAGCCGCATTGAACCTGCTTTGAGTGGGAAAGCACGGGGTACAAATGTAATAATAAATAAATAATAATACCCTAGGGCCACGGAAATGTCTAAACTGTGAGTATTTCCTATCATAGATCTGAAAACACCTGAAAAAAAGAGCATAAGAAAACAGAAGGAGAAAAAAAACTTATGTCCTAAAAAAATGGTTGAAAACTACCAAAAGGCAATATTCACTCAAGACAGCATTCTCACAGATAGTTGTTAAGAATGCATGTCCCCAAAAAACTGTGCACAGAAAAATTGTAACTTAGCTCAAAAGGATAGTGATTGTCCAATATTCATATCCAAAACGTGAAGTAGCATGGGGGGGGGGGGGCATAATCAAACGGCGCCGGCCATCTCCGTGGCTGGCTCTGCAAATGGGCTGAGCCAACTGTATTTTCAAAAAGATGGCCGGACATCTTTTTTTCGATAATACAGTTGGGGCCGGCCAAATCTCGACATAAATGTTGAAATCGCCGGGTTGAGATAGCCGGCATCGGTTTTCGCCGATAATGGAAACTGAGGCTGGCTATCTCAAAACCAGCCAAATCCAAGGCAGCTGGTCGTGGGAGGAGCCAGCATTTGTAGTGCACTGGTCCCACTAACTGAATGTAAAAAGCCCTTCCCTTACTGATCTGGAAAGGAATGGGCATGCATGAAGGAAATTGCATGCAAATGAGCTGCTTGCTATTAGCTCATTTGCACGCAATTTCCTTCCTAAGGAGTGGAAGCTACGGCAGTTGAGGATGTCCTTCCCTGCAATGGCAGTTGAGGACGTCTTTCTCTGTGATGGCAGTTGAGGACATCAAAAATATTTCTGTGAGGACAGCCATGCCTCTGACACCCTTTTAATGTATTTATTTGGATTTTGGATCACAAGTAGCAGCAGTGGGATTTGAACCAGCCACCTCTAGTTTGCAAGGCCAGTGCTTTAACCACTAGACCACTCTGTCATTCCTCGATGCTACTCCACTCCCTTGAAATTTGGCCATCCCTGTGGGGTGGGGCAGTTGAGGCCGTCCAAAATGTTTGAAAGAAGGACGTCCACGCCTTTGTTATGGCTGCGCTAACACATACATACCTCCCCTCCAGGGACCTGCATAAGGCCCCCCCCCCCCCCCCACAGGGATGACCAAATTTCAAGAGCACAGTGGAGTAGTAGAGTGGCCTAGTGGTTAGTGCACTGGTCTTGCAAGCTAGAGGTGGTTGGTTCAAATCCCACTGCTGTTACTTGTGATCCAAAATCCAAATAAATAAATAAAAAGGGTGTCAGAGGCATGGCTGTTCTTCTCACAGAAACATTTTGGATGTCCTCAACTGCCATTGCAGGGAAGGACATCTTGAACTGCCGTCGCAGGGACGGAGGCATAGCAAAGGATATATTCTAAAAAAAGACAAAAGTTTTTGAAGTTGTTTTTTCGGGTTGGGAGGTGGTTAGTGACCACTGGAGAAGTCAGGAGAGGTCATCCCCGATTCCCTCCAGTGGTCATCTGGTCAGTTCGGGCACCTGTTTGATGCTTGGTCGTGAAAAAAAATGGACCAAGTAAAGTCGGCCAAATGCTCGTCAGGGCCACCCTTCTGCATCTCCCTGCGTGCTATTCTATAATGCTGTGTGTCCAAAATGTCTTGCATGCAACCCAAAAGGCGCCATGGCCATAGGAGGGTCATGGGCGAGTCAGGGACATTCCACATATTTAGTTGCAGTGTTATAGAATACTGGGGTTATGCGCCCAAGTTGCACACCAGGATTCACACTAAGTTTCAGCTTGCATATGTCCTGGGTGCGGGAATCTGCTCTAAGTGCTATTCTATAAAGAGCACTCATCCTGGAGTGCCCTTTATAGAATAGCACTTAGCACAAATTTTCCCCAGCTCCTAATCTAGCCCTAAGTATGCAAAGTTGTGCATGCAAGATATAGAATAGAGTCAATTGTATGCATAACTTAATATAACAATTAGTTGATAATTGAGGTAAACTAGCAATAAATGGCAGTCAGTAGTGTTAATTTGATGCTAATTGGCATCAATTAGAAGTTATCCCCCAGATTCTATATAGCGCACCTAGAGATCTGCACTGAAATTCTAGTGTATTCTATAACAACGCGCGTAACTGAATTGGCTTAAGCTAATCAGTTTTGATAACAGCACTTAAAAAGCAATAATGAGCACTAATTGCAATAATTAGAATTTATGCACACAACTCACTAAACACATTCTGTAATGCAGTGCACCTAACTTCTAACACATGCAGGAAGAAAGGGGCATAGTTATGGGTGGGGAAAATGCCATTTTGTGGGTTTTCCAAAATTTACATGCGTAGTTATATGGCTCAATGCACCTAAGTCTATGTGCTGAGATTTATGCCATGTTTTCATTGGTGTAAATGGAGGCGCATACTTTTAGGCACTGATATATCAACTAAGTGTATTCCATATACCGTGCCTAAATCTAGGCACTACTTATAGAATACATTTAGTCAGCATTGATTTCCATGTCACATTTTAGGCACCATATATAGAATCTCTCCCTATGTGCCCTGCTGGTCTTAGTTGGTATTCTATAACATATGCTGCCCAGATTTGGGAGTTGTGCGTGCAACTTGATTGTCTAATGAGCTGTTAACCATCAATATGCACCAATTAGGTTTTGCGTGATCATCTGGCTGCATGCTATTCTATAATACTCAGCGCTTAAATTCCATAGCCAATCCAAAAGGGGAAATGACCATGGAGGAGAGGCATGGGTGGGTCGTTCCAAAAGTTGTATGCAGTGTTATAGAATATTGGGTTTCCATGTCCAAGTTGGGCACTGGGATTTCTACAAGATTTCAGCAGCATAAGTCTGAAGCCCAAAATTGGATGCCAGCGCTATGTGCTATTCTATAAAGGGTGTGTGCCCTTTATAGAATAGTGCTTAGCACCAGTCTTTCCAATGCCCATTTTTGAGCACAATTTATAGAGTTCCTCCCAAAATCTATAATGTGCAATTGCAAGAGGGCATGGACTGGAGAGGTGCATGGGTGGGTTAGGGCATACCCAGGACTTGTGTGCACATGCTATAGAATACATGCAGCTACCATCTAACTTCTACGATGGGGCAACTCTGCAAAAATTCTGCATTGCGTAGCTGTGCAGAATTCCCCCACGAGTAACTATTACATCTCTAGAGTTGAAATCGTATGCCAACGACTTTACAGCTTACTTGAATTATGCCACCTTTAGAACAGGTTTAAAAACAAGGCTATGTTCCTTAGCTTTTGTGTTCCCTATATCGCTCCATGGTGCATCCTCACCTTGAGTATTGTGCTCAGTTCTAGTCACCATATCTCGAAAAAGATATAGCGGAATTAAAAAAAGTTCAAGAAGAGCAATCAAAATGATAAAGGGGATGGAACTCCTCTCATATGAGGCTAAAGAAGTTAGCGCTCCTTCAGCTTGGAAATGAGACAGCTAAGGGGGGGATATAATTGAGGTATACAAAATTCTGAGTGGCGTAGAACGAGAAGAATTGATTTATTACAGTTTCAAAAAGTACAAAGACTAGGAGACACTCGATGAAGTTACACAAAAATACTTTTAAAACAAATAGGAGGAAATATTTTTTCACTCAACAAATAGTTAAGCTCTAGAACTCTTTGCCAGAAGATATAGAAACAGCAGTTAGCATATCTGGGTTTAAAAAAAGGTTTGGACAAGTTCCTGGAGGAAAAGTCCATAGTCTACTATTGAAACAGACACAGGGAAGTCACTGCTTGCCCTGGGATTGGTTGCATAGAATGTTTCTACTATTTGGGTGTCTGCCAGGTACTTGTGACCTGGATTACCCACTGTTAGAAACAAGATACTGGGTTAGATGGACCATTGGTCTGACCCAAAGTGGCTATTCTTTTGGTCTTATGATTGGTTGAGGCTTATGAACAACATTTTTCTCTTGTTGCTGTTTATGAAGCTTCCTGAGTCCTAATGTATCATCCTAATTTCTTATCCTTGTGACTCTTAGTTTAGCTCTTCGTGAATTATTGTAACTACTCCTTTTTTTCATTCCTGCTTTTTACATATTGGAGGAGTGACCTAGTGGTTAGGGTGGTGGACTTTGGTCCTGGGGAGCTGAGGAACTGAGTTTGATTCCCACTTCAAGCACAGGTAGCTCCTTGTGACTCTGGGAAAGTCACTTAATCCTCCATAGCCACATTGAGCCTGCCATGAGTGGGAAAGCACAGGGTACAAATGTAACAAAATATATATATATGTTTCATGGCTTAGTATTACTGTTTTATTTTTTGCTTTTCTTTTTCTTAGTAAGTCTTTTAGTTGATATACTGTAAACTGCACTGATGGTGTGAAGAAAGGGTGCCATAGAGGGGCATACATCGAACGGGGGCCGGCCATCTATATGGGCGGCCATCTCTAAGACCAGCCCCGCAAAGCTGCATACCTGACCGTATATTGGCACCTTTCGTTTCGATAATATGGTCGGGCTGGGCAAATCTCAACATATAGGCCGGCGTTAGAGATGGCCAGCGTGTAGAAATCGCTGCCATGAGTTTCCGCGATAATGGAAAACTAATGGCGGCCATCTCAAACCCGGCCAAATCCAAGCCATTTGGTTGTGGGAGTAGCCAGCATTTATAGTGCACTGGTCCCCCTCACATTTCCAGGGCACCAACCGGGCACCCTAGGGGGCACTGCAGTGGACTTCAGAAAAAGCTCCCAGGTACATAGCTCCCTTACCTTGTGTGCTGAGCCCCCCCAAACCCACTACCCACAACTGTACAACAGTACCATAGCCCTTATGGGTGAAGGGGGGCACCTAGATGTGGGTACAGTGGGTTTCGTGTGGGTTTTGGAGGGCTCACATTTACCACCACAAGTGTAACAGGTAGGGGGGGAGGATAGGCCTGGGTCTTCCTGCCTGAAGTGCACTGCAGTACCCACTAAAAACTGCTCCAGGGAACTGCATAGTGCTGTCATGGAGCTGGGTATGACATTTGAGGCTGGCATAGAGGCTGGCAAAAAAATGCTTTTTATTTTTATTTTTTTGGGTGGGAGGGGGTTGGTGACCACTGGGGGAGTAAGGGGAGGTGATCCCTGATTCCCTTCGATGGTCTTCTGGTCAGTTGGGGCACTTTTTTGAGGCTTGGTCCTAAAAATAAATGGACCAAGTAAAGGCGGCCAAGTGCTCATCAGAGCCGGCCTTTTTTCCATTATTGGCCGAAGCCAGCTATCTCGTAACCATGCCCCCGTCCCACTCTTGGTACCCTGCTGACACGCCCCCTTGAACTTTGGCCGGGGGCTGCAATGGAAAGCAGTTGAAGCCGGCCAAAATCGGCTTTCGATTATACCGATTTGGCCGGGTTTAGGAGATGGCCGGCCATCTCCCGATTTGTGTCGGAAGATGGCCGGCCTTCTCCTTTGAAAATAAACAGGATAGTAAGTTTATAAAGCAAAATTCTTCTATGGTACACTGATACAGAAAATGCAAGAAAAATAAAGCTGAAATTTGCAATTAAAATTGTTGTGAGAAGATTAACATACAGTCACTTTTCGGTATTATGCAACTAATGTGTGTGTGTGTGTGTGTGGGGGGGGGGGGGGGGGTGTTATTTACTGACAGCATGCACTAATGACCTCCTAAATGTTTAACTCTTCACAGCACTGTTTAATTGCATCTGATAATTTGATTACACTGCAATATTGAAATTTGCAGAATGAAGAAAATCAGTTTGCTGGCCATCTGTTCAGCACTCACTTCTTAGTGATATGTGCACCATTCCAACTTTCACTTCTGAGTTTAATTAGGTGCACCTGAATTTATTCCCAGCTAAAGTATCAGTTAAGGCCCCTTAAGTGTCCACATCTATCTAATTAATCACAAAGCATAAAGAAGAATTCTTTCAAATGGCTACACAAGAACAGTATTCAATATTTCCAGTTTTGCTTACTAATTTTCCCATGTATGTGTGTGTGTTGGGGGAGGGGGGATAATTCTCTATAGATAACCTAAAATTAGGTGCCAGGATGATATGTGCACATTTGCCGTTATAGAATGCTAGTGTAAATCTGCAGTTATGTGCCTAACTTTAGGCATGAGCACTTACCCTAACTCAGTGGTTGATGTGAATGCTTGCACCTAACTGCTGGTAGTAAGGTGAATAAATGCTAGTATTCTGTCATTTGTGCACACAAGTGCTGGGCATGCTTCTGACCTGCACATGCTCCCCCAGGTCCACACCTCCTTGCACCTACATGCGTTGGATTCTGCGTACACAGGGCCCGATATTCAGCTGGCAGCGGGCAGCCATTTGTTGTCCGCCGGCGGCATTAAACTGGATATTCAAAGTCCTGTCCAGATTTCACCCATGGGTATGCCTACTTGTAAAATATGCACGATGTAAGATGTACATGTGTACAGTATAGCACTTAAGGCAGAATTTTGGCATTATGCAAGTAATGTTTATGTTTATATTATTGACATGGTTGATATACCACTATTTCTAGTAAAACTTTTTAAAGCGGTTTACAAGTACAAAAATAAAACCATTGAAAAAAAAAAAAGGAACGCCAAATTTTAGATAGGGAACAAAACAGTCAACCAAGATGGCAGCCAAATAGCTTACATCTAACCTTCACAATTTCTTCAACCCTGTCTACCAAGGTCACGGGTCTCCTGGATCAATTCTCTTCAGATGCAACATTCAAAGCCAATGAAAAAAAAGAGTTTTCAGGGTTCACATCTTAGGGAGGGAGAAAGATCTTCCATAGTTTAGATGCTATAAAAAAAGAAGGCAAAGTGACATGTGAACATATGTGCATATATGCTATTAATTCTAATCATTTATTCCTGAATTGGTCCATAGGACGTTAGGTGCCTACTTTATAGAATACTGCCTTTGGAACACATTTCTATAAATAGTGCTAAGGTTTTGGCACTGGAAAAAATGGCTTGGAGTGCTATTCTGTAGTTGGCACTCCAGGTTGAGTGCCATTTATAGAATAGCACTTACTCATTTCCAAAAGTTGGTGCACTGGTATATACACCAGCTGAAACCTGATGTAAATTCTGGTGCCCAACTCCAGGCATTTTGATGCAGAATGGGGCTAGTCTATAACCCCACGCACCTTGGGTGAATCTCTTCATTAAGGCGGTTAATAAATCCCAATAAATAAAATAAAAAAGGGCCCCTTAGAGAGGATGATACTTGTTTTGCTTTGTAAGTGGAAATTCTGATATGCATTAAAAGGGGGGAAAAGCTTGTATAGTTATATAGCTGAGAATTATTCAAAGTGATTTAAATGGCCAGGAGAACTCCTGGCTATTTAAATCGCATGCCCAGGACTGTCCAGGGATATTTAACTGGTTAGTTGCACTGAATATCCCTACTTAGCTGGTTAGTGATGATAGTCAGTCCATTTTCCAACTTAAGTAACTACATAAGTTGGGACAGTAAAACATTTCCATTTAAGATTCATATTATCAGCATATAAACGGTACATGTATGGGTACATCAATGACACTAGATATGACAAAATCTACTGTATTTTTGATTATATTTGGCTAGCACAATCGGTTTCAGAATAAAATCCTTATTTGGAACATAGATAACATTTCTGTGATATAAAAAGAAAACTCTGATGCGCTTCAGCAATTTCATTGTTGGCTGAATAAATTTGCTGAAAATGTATGTTGTATGTTGCATATGATATCTGTTTTTTTTTAAGGTGTAAACATTAAGACCACTCTGGTAGTTTTCAGGGTTGTATTCTTAGAAAGCTAGCTGATTCTATTCTCTGTTTCCAAAACCAGTAAATGGGTTTTACTACTATTACTATTATTTCTACTTAACACTTTTTTAGACTTTCACCAGATTGGGCTCATCAGTTGTTAGAATATAAATACCGAACTCTAGAGATAAAGAACAGGGTTTGGATAGAGAGAGAGAGAGAGAGAGGATGTATAGAGAAAGAAGCTATAAATGTGCCTTCTGTGCCAACAGAGAATTTGTATTCACTGAAAAGGTAATGACAGGAAGTTCTACCTCTCCATGTACGTTACATTTTTCTACCTGATGCCACATCATCAAAAAATGTATACTAAATTGGGTCTTTTTTAGAGTCACCTCTCCAAAAGAAGTAGGATATGTTTATTGACACATTTGATATACCACCTCCGGGGAAAGGCACTCCATTTAAAATAGGAAGGGAATCATACAACTAAAAAACAATCATACCCATACACAGACCAAGACAGAGAAAGGGTTTAAGTTAAAATTAAAAACATAAACACATTGAATAAATTTTAAAAAACTAAACAAAATCTAAGCTAAAACTGCAGATTGCTCAGTGACCGTCACTCTTTCCTGGATAAGAACCAAATTATACTCCTTGCTTCTCTTGATCTTTCCTCGGCTTTTGACCTGGTAGTTTATTCATTGCTTCTGGTCATCTTGTTGAAATTGGCCTTCATGAAAAAGTTCTTAAATGGTTCACTTTTCTTGTACTATGGTCCCTTTACAGTAACTTGCTTCATCCTCACAATATCCTATTCAAAGCAGAGTACCTCAGGGTTCCATTTTATCACTGTTATATTAACATTTTCTTAAGTCCACTTTTACTTTGATTCATGGCGCTGAAAGAAAGTGATTAAGCTATTCAGTTGATATCTTTCTATATTACCCCGTATCACCTCGGCAACCTGACTTAGTTTATTGCAGCAGTGTTTTCATTCTATAGCTGTTTGGCTCATAAAACAAACTGGTATTTAAGACTGACAGAATTACTGGTAAGCTCCCACAGACCTAACTTCCTCTTGTCTCTTAACACTTTGATTTCACCAAATTACTTCATTACTTTAGGAGTCCTTCTCAACTCCTCCCTACATTCATAAACAAGTCAGTTTTTGTGCTCTTCATCATATTCTCACTCAGGAATGTCCTTGACTTTGCTGCCTTCATACCTTGTCAAGTCACAAATTGACTACTGTAATATAGCTTATACTGGTTTACAACATTCTGAACTTAAATGGTTACAAACGCAACAAACACTGCAGTGTGTTTTCTCTGTAAGGCAAGCAGATCTCATATCTCTCTGCTCTTATTCCATTTACACTGGCTATCTATTCATTCCAAGGTACATTTTAAAGTGCTATGCCTTGCTCACAAGGCCTACTACTAATTTTCCAAGTTTATTAAGGGATTGCTATCCTGCCCAGCTTGGGTTACATCTAGGCAGCTTACAGACTAAAAGAAAATGAGGAAATAAAAGGGAGGGTGGAAACAAGAAATGATTAAAGGGGCAAGGGAGTAGAACTACAATCGTAATCAGATAGAGGAGGGAAGTACAAGGGTGGGAGGGGAGTCTTTCAGAACCATCTCTGTGAAGTGAGGCATTGAGCATATGCACCTTGAAAAAGAAAAGTTTTTAGGTCGTTTTTGTTCACAAGGGGTTGTGGTAATTTGTTCCAGTTCTCAGGACCCTGTACAAAGAAGATCACCTTCCGAGTATGCTCATAAAAAATTCCATGGAATGAAGGAACTACAAAACGGCTGTGGGTAGATGATCTCAACATTCTCTGGAGGAAGTAGGGGGATCAGTAATCTAGAAAGACATCAGACATGTGAATTTATTACTAGGAGCAGGATTTTAACATGATACAGTGGGTAAAGGTAGCCAGTGTGTTGCTTTTGAGAGAGGCGTAACATGATCAAATTTCTTGAATCCTGTGATTAATTTTATAGCAGTATTCTGTATGATTTGTAGGCATCGAATGTTCCTTTGTGTAAGACCATTATAAAGTATGTTACAGTAGTTAAGTTGGTTTATAACAAAAGAGTGGATTAAGAATTTCAAGGCTGGTGGGTGTATCAGAGATTTAATTGACCGGATCTGTCTGAGCCACAAAAAACATTTCCAAATGACGGCAGCGATTTATATCTGATAGGATAGTGTTTTGTCCAGGATTACACCCAGGATATTTATGGTAGAGTGTTGGGGAACAGGAATTGAACAAAGCAAGAGGGACTGGGGTAATATGATATCAAGGGTATTGAGAATAGGATGCATCTAGATATATCTGGGTTGAGAACTAATCTGTTATTTGCAACCAGTCAGCTGCATCAGATTGTAGTTGATGGTATAAATCATTTGAGTGTCTTGGGGATCCAAAGCATTTAGCAATTGGATATCATCAGTGTAAACCCTAGAAATTAGGCAAGAGTAAGGAGAGGTGCAAGGAAAATATTGAAAAGTATAGGGGGGCAAACTAGATCCTTGTGGATCATTAGCTCTTAATGAAAAGAGAATTGAACAGTATTCTGAAACTGAACGACACAGGTATGGTCAGAGAAGTATGATTTAAATTATTTGATGGCTAGGAACCCCGTTATTTTTATCAGGGCTCATGAGACATTATAATATGACCCAAACCCTTAGGTCTTTGGACTTTAATGTTATGGTTCTTCCTTCACAATATCTGGTATTGAAACATGGAATTTTTTCATCTCCCTGGGTACCCCTTGTGGTGTTCCCCACAGTTCTTCCATCTCACTTCTGTACACCTAATATATACATATAAGCATATATATGAGTTCGCTGGGGCATATTTCATTGGATCCAGGAGAGCTCATATTATCCTGTGCTGATGATATTTTGTACTAGTTCCTGTTGGTCAAGATGCTGAATCATTCCTAGGATTATTAATAATAGCACTGTTAAAATTAGTAAATGATCTGCTTCTGCACAACTTAAATTGAATACTGATGAAAAGAAATCTTATGGTTTGGCATAAATTTGTCTGCTATTCTAAAGTTTATATTGAACAATGAAGAGATTCAGCTAATGCTGAGAGAGTTTCTAAAGTATTGGGTATGCTTTTGGAGTCCTTGCTGACAATGGAACCTCAGATTAATAATTTAGTTTGGAAAGTTTATTTTAAAGTAAAACAACTATGAGTGCTGTGTCCATATTTTTTGCAGGATCATTTTAGAATTATTGTTCAATTATCAATTTTAGCTTTGCTGGATTAAGAAAATTATTTGTATTGGGGAATAACTTCAAAATTGATTACTAAGATTCAGTTAATTCAACACTCAGAAGCTAGGTTGATATAGTAGAAGTCAAAAATAGATCATGTTACACCTTTGCTGGTGGAATTGCACTGGCTACTAGAGCAGGCCTGGGTTCATTTTAAGGTGCTTTGCTTGGTATGCAAAATATTAGATGGTTATTGCCCAGAGGGAATATCTCAATTGGTTAAATTCTTAAGCTCCACTATAGAATCTAGGAGCTGTATTTATCGTTTTTGGCTTTTCCAACTGTTACAAATGTGAGGTTTAAAGCATTTTTCTCTCATTCTTTTTTATATCTTGCTATACATTTATGGAACAATCTTCCTTTTGAAATTCATTCTTTTGAGAAGTTACGTTTTTTTTTCATAAGTAGTTGAAGACTCATTTGTTCTCTGATTCTTCTAAGAAGTAATTGGGTTTGATTTTTTTTGTATATCCTGGTAAACTGTATCAGTATTCTCTTTGTATTCCGCCCAGACCTTAATTAATGGAGTTGGGGTTATAAGCCCATAATAACATAATATAACAAAATGGACATCCATACGCTGGAAATGTCCAGTGTGAACATCCATTTTAAAAACTGGAATGTCCAATGTGCAATGTAACTGTATAGCCACTTTTTGCATTGTACTGCTATTGTAAGATATATTTGTAATGTTGACAACCGCTTTGGTGCCTTTGGGTGTAAATGTGGTATATCAAGTGAATAAATCAAACATAACACCTTGTATAGGTTATCTCAAGACTACATTAAAGAGCCCTTTTACAGAGTGGCGGTAAGCCCAACGGGCTTACCACTCGCTCTTCCGGGACTAGCAATGGCCCAATGCGGCCACCAGCGATAGTTTCAAGTTGAGCGTGCACCATTTCTGGGGGAAAAAACCCCAGAAATGGTTAGCATGGCAGTAGCCCGGCAGTAGTTGGGCATTGCTGTGCACTGGCCAGTTACCACCAGGTTACCACGGGAGCCCTTACCGCCATCTCAATGGGTGGTGGTAAGGACTCCCTGCCACATGGCCATGTGGTAAGAGTTCTCTTACTGCATGGTCATTTTTGGGCGGTTTTACTGGCTGCGGGAAAAACAGCTACAGCAGGGTCCTTTTTCCCGTAGCTTAGTAAAAGGACCCCTCAGCCTTTTATTCTCTTGCTCCACAATTTTGGAACAGTCTCTCATCTGAAATACACTAAGAGCAATCTTATCCCAAATATAAAATTCACTTAAAAATATATTACTTTGAGGAAATATTTAAGCATATACTCTGAGAAATCTTAGCTTGTGCCTGGAGGTCTTTGCATGCACCTCAATCCACTGGAAACTTTTTCTTCTGCCTCTTTGTTAAAACCGTTTCTCCTCCCCCCTTTTTTATTTTATAACTTAAATGTAAGCTTCCCTTAGGTGTGATTGTTTGATTTTTTCTGTTATAACTCATTAATGTTCCATATCCCTTTCTTATTTTGCTTTTAACTCTGGAAACCACATTGACTTGCAGGACAGCTAATTGTAGTATATCGAAACCTGATAATAAACGTAAACATAGACTTTATTAGTGAAATGATACACATTCCCAAAGTTTTTGAAAGTTACTTTGTACTTAACTGTTCCTATCCAAGTGAGTTCAGGTGAGTTGGGCTGTCTCCATCAGTATCCTAAGACATTGCACTAATGCATGTAGAGGTCAAACCAGCATAGATACATTCCATTCCAAAGAAATGTAGTTGGCCTTCAGAAGAGGATATGGAGACAAATTTTATTGTAAATCTGATTCAGCCTGTGTTTTGGTGAAATGCCTGAGTCAGGGTCTACAAAGTACAGAAACACATCCTGGTTGATGTTCAAAACAGTTTAACCATCCAGAAATGGATGCTGACTAGTTCAATTGCTTATTCAGTGCTATCCACTATTTTTCAGCAGCACTTAACAGGTTATTGCCTCTGAAAATTAGCAGTTAGCACAAACGTGAAAGCCAGATTTTTGGGGGGTGTTCTGGGGGTGAAGTTGGCACTTGGCTGGTTAAGTGCCGATATTCAGTACTTAACCAGCCAGGGTAACTGAAAATGGTATTGTATAGTGCATTTTTTCTAGTGAAAAAGGTGCCGGTACTCAAACGCCAGGCCACTCTTCAGGAGTGGGGTTGATCATCATGGACCCACCCAGGGCCGGTCTTAGGCAGAGGCGACCGAGGCGGCCGCATAGGGCCCCGCACCTAAGGGGGCCCCGTGCGGCGTGCCTCGCCTCTGCCTCGCCGACCACGCTCGTCTGCCCTCCACCCATGTCCCGCGACGCGAGTCTCCTCGTTCCCCTGCTGCTCCCCCTCCCTCCAGCCACCTGAGACATCTCCAGTCTGACCCCCCTCCCCACCAAATGACCCTCTTCTGTCGCCCGCACCTCACCTGACCCGACCCAGCATTTAAAAAAAACCTCCAAGCGGCGGTGCCGGTGCCTCGCGTCTGAGGGAAGAAAACTCGCTTCGTCGTTGGCCGGCCTTCCCTCAAGTCCGCCCTCTGATGTAACTTCCGCAAGGGCGGGACTGAGGGAAGGCCGGCCATCGACGAAGCGAGTTTTCTTCCCTCAGACGCGAGGCACTGGCACCGCCGCTTGGAGGTTTTTTTTAAATGCTGGGTCGGGTCAGGTGAGGTGCGGGTGACAGAAGAGGGTCGTTTGGCGGGTCGGGGAGGGGGGTCAGACGGGAGATGTCTCAGGTGGCTGGAGGGAGGGGGAGCAGCAGGGGAACGAGGAGACTCGCTTCGCGGGACATGGGTGGGGAACGGGGGGGTTACTGGACATAGGTGGATGGCAGTTGGCAAGGGGGGCAGGAGGGTCGCTGGACATGGGGTGGATGGAGGGGAGGAGGGCTTCTGGACATAGGGGGATGGCAGGGGAGGGCAGGGGGCACAGGAGGGTCACTGGACATGGGTGGATGGCAGGGGAGGGCATAGGGGATGGGGGGTTTGCTGGACATGGATGGCAGGGGGAACAGGAGGGTCGCTGGACATGGGTGGATGGCAGGGGAGGGGGTTCTGGACATAGGTGGAGGGCAGGGGGCACAGGAGGGTCGCTGGACATGGGTGGATGGCAGGGGAGGGGGGTTCTGGACATAGGTGGATGGCAGGGGAGGGCAGGGGGCACAGGAGGGTCACTGGACATGGGTGGATGGCAGGGGAGGGCATAGGGGACAGGGGGGGTTGCTGGACATGGATGGCAGGGGGACAGGAGGGTCGCTGGACATGGGTGGATGGCAGGGGAGGGGGTTCTGGACATAGGTGGAGGGCAGGGGGCACAGGAGGGTCACTGGACATAGGTGGATGGCAGGGGAGGGGGTTCTGGACATAGGTGGATGGCAGGGGCGGGCAGGGAGGACAGGAGGGGCGCTGGACATGGATGGGTGGCAGGGGAGGGCGGTTTCTGGACATAGGTGGATGGCAGGGGAGGGCAGGGCACAGGAGGGTCGCTGGACGGGTGGATGGCAGGGGAGGGCATAGGGGACAGGGGTCGCTGGACATGGGTGGATGGCAGGGAGGGCATAGGGGACCGGGGGTTGCTGGACATGGATGGCAGGGGGGACAGGAGGGTCGCTGGACATGGGTGGATGGCAGGGGAGGAGGTTTCTGGACATAGTGGATGGCAGGGAAGGGCAGGGGGCACAGGAGGGTCGCTGGACATGGGGTGGATGGAGGGGAGGGGGTCTCTGGACATAGGTGGATGGCAGGGGAGGGCAGGGGCACAGGAGGGTCGCTGGACATGGGTGGATGGAGGGAGGGGAGGGGTCTCTGGACATGGTGGATGGCAGGGGAGGACAGAGGGGACAGGGGGGGTTGCTGGACATAGATGGATGCAGGGGGGACAGGAGGGTCGCTGGACATGGGTGGATGGAGGAGAGAGAAGAAATGCTGGACATGGATGGAGGCGAGGGAAGAGTGAGGAAGGAGATGAGGTGAGGGAAAAGGAAGAGAGGAGAAAAAGTGCACATGGATATAGAAAATAGGCAAGCTGGATCCACTGGACAGTCAAGTCTGCAGAGGACCCAGCTTTTACTTACGGATGTAGGGCAAGAAATGAAGAAGAAAGGCGGAAAGTAAAGAATAAATGGAAAGGAAGCCCTGGAAACGGAGTTAAGAGGACAGATAGCAGCACAATCGAATACTGAGCCAGCATGATCAGAAAACAAAGTCACCAGACAACAAAGTAGAAAAACGATTTTATTCAGGATTATAATTGGAATATGTTAGTTTGGAAATGTGCATCTGTGATATTTTTCATGTAAGTTTTAATTTTTGTAGTATTGCTACATACTAAGTCTGACTTCTTGAGGTAACTTTCCAGTTCAGTATTTGCATTCATGTGTTTTTCAGATGTGATCAAGGAAGGTGCAGTATTCTGCTAGCGTATAGTTTGCAGCCCTTTTTGTTTGTTTTTTTTCACTAGGTTGTGCACTGGTGTTTTAGAGCCCGATGTAATTACAGTTGCCTTTCCACGCCACGCATAAGGTTGTAGCTCGTCCTGTCCTTGAAATTAGTGCTGTTAATGGTTTGTTAAGGTTATGAGTGTGTTTTGCACACGTTTGTGTATAGTGTTTTGCAGTGGAGAGATTGTGTGTTGGCCTTACTAAGGTGGCACCAAACATCGGAAAGGGTGTAGAGCCTAAATCATGACACACTATCTCTAAAAGGTGTTTTGTGGCTCTACATGAGAATTGTGATATTATGATCCCTTGCTAGCTTCATATTGTTGATAATCGCAGTTTCCGTATGGCTGGTATATTGGTGTATAAGGTATTAATTGTGACTTTTTTTTTTTACTTATTTTTTTCTGTGTGTTGTCAGACAATTATGGATGACAGAGTCGGAGTCTTCTTGAGTCAGAGAGTTGTGGTATATATTTTAAAACAATTTTAATACCTTCCTTCTAATAAGTTCTGGGAGAAGAGGATATTTCTCTGGTAAGTGAACAAATTTTGCTTGTGCTTTCGGAACTTGAAGATTGGGTTTTAAAGGAGGAACTGTAAGTTAGTGATAGGCTGATATCCTTAATACTTTAGCAAGTTTTAAATTACGGAAAAACTCAAAAAACACTAAGATGGAGTCAGCAGTCCAGCAGCGAGAGGGTGCTATCCAGTCTTTTGCATTGAGTGTCACATGTATGATTATCTCCCAATTGGTGAGGTGTCATATGTGTGTGCCCGATGCAAAGGCTCCTAGCTCTCAGAGAACGTGTCCGTTCTCTTGAGGCTAGAGTAGCAGACTTGATGGAGCTGAGGGAGACAGAGAGAGGTACATAGAGGAGACCTACAGGGATGTTGTAGAGAAGTCCCACTCCAGTCAGGTAGCCCCTGTGCTACCTTGAGGAGGGAGGTCTCCTAGAAGGAGAGCATCACCCTGGTGAAGTAGAAGTATCCTGTAGCCAGGACCTGCCCACCAGGGGATGTATTATCCTTTCGCACGAGGATATATCTCCAAGTTGCCGGGAGGGAAGGTTAGGACAGCTGTTGTACTTGGTGATTCGATCATTAGGCATATAATAGCTGGGTGGCTGGTGGACGTGAGGATCGCTGGTGACTTGCCTGCCTGGTGCGAAGGTGGCGGACCTCACGCGTCACCTAGATAGGATTTTATATAGTGCTGGGGAGGAGACGGCTGCTTGGTACATGTGGGTACTAATGACATAGGAAATGTGGGAGAGAGGTTCTGGAAGCAAAATTTAGGCTCTTAGGTAGAAAGCTGAATCCAGATCCTCCAGGGTAGCATTTTCTGAAATGCTACCTGTGCCACGCGCAGGGCCCAAGAGACAGGCAGAGCTCCAGAGTCTCAATGCGTGGATGAGACGATGGTGCAGGGAGGAGGGCTTTAGATTTGTTAGGAACTGGGCAACATTCTGGGGAAGGGGGAGCCTATTCCGAAAGGATGGGCTCCATCTTAACCAGAGGGGGACCAGGCTGCTGGCATCGGCGTTTAAGAAGGAGATAGAGCAGCTTTTAACTAGAAATGGGGGGAAGGGCAGACAGTCGCTCAAAAGAGCATGGTTCGGGATAAGGTATCTTTCAAAGCTATCACCCTAACAGGAAGATAGAGTATCCTGATAGTGAGGTTGCAAAGAGATTGTAGTAGATCGGGTATCTTTAAATAACAATAAAAATCAGACAAAAGATTGCCAATTAATACTGTCAAGTACTAAGCATGATGTACTTAGGAACAACAAACATAGTTTGAAATGTCTATATGCGAATGCCAGGAGCCTAAGAAATAAGTGGGGAGTTGGAATATATTGCACTAAATGAAAATTAGATATAATAGGCATCTCTGAGACCTGGTGGAAGGAGGATAACCAGTGGGACACTGTCATACCGGGGTAACAAATTATATCGTGTGATAGGGTGTGAATCGGATTGGTGGAGGGGTAGCATTGTATATTAACGAGAGCCTTGAATCAATAGATTGAAAATTCTGCAGGAACAAAACACTCTTGGAATCACTGTGGATTGAAATTCCATGTGCAAAGGGGAAAAGGATAGTGATAGGAGTGTACTACCGTCCGCCTGGCCAGGACGAACAGACGGATGCGGAAAATGTTAAAGGAATCAGGGACGCAAACCAAACTGTGCACACACCAATAAAATGGGGGATTTCAATTACCCGCATATAGACTGGGTAATGTAACATCTGTACACGCAAGGGACATAAGATTTCTTGATGAAATCAAGGACAGCTTCATGGAACAGCTAGTTCAGGAGCCGACAAGAGAAGGAAAATACTAGACTTAGTCCTTAGTGGTGCTCATGATCTAGTGCAGGGGGTACCGATTACGAGGGCCGCTTGATAACAGTGATCATAATATGATCGGTTTTGATATTGGCATTGAAGGAAGTGAAACTAGGAAATCAAGTACGCTAGCGTTTAACTATAGAAAAGGTGATTACGACAAAATGAGAAAAATGGTGAAAAAAAGACTGAAAGGAGCAGCCGCAGAGTAAAAACTTGCATCAGGCGTGGATGCTGTTTAAAACACCATCCTGGAGGTTCAGGACAAAATATATTCCACGTATTAGAAAAAAGGGAAAAAAGACTAAACGTCAGCCGGCGGTGGCTAAACAGTAAGATAAAGGAACTCATTAGAGCCAAAAAACAATCCCTTCAGAAAGTGGAGAAGAGAACCAACTGAAAGTAACAGGATAGATCATAAGGAATGCCAAGCCAAATGCAAAGCGGAGATAAGGAGGGCAAAAAAGGACTTTGAGAAGAAATTAGCGTTGGAAGCAAAAATACATAGTAAAAATTTTTTTAGAACATTAAAAGCAGGAAACCGGACAAAGAGTCGGTTGGGCCGCTGGACGAAAATGGTGTTAAAGGGGCGATCAAGGAGGACAAAGCCGTAGCGAGAGAAATTAAATGAATTCTTGCTTCGGTCTTCACCGAGGAGGATTTGGGGGGGACACCGGTGCCGGAAAGAATATTTGAAGCGGGGGAGTCGGAGAAACTAAACAAATTCTCTGTAACCTTGGAGGATGTAATGGGTCAGTTCAGCAAGCTGAAGAGTAGTAAATCACCGGGACCTGATGGTATTCATCCCAGAGTATTAATAGAACTAAAAAATGAACTTGCGGAGCTACTGTTAGAAATATGCAATCTGTCCCTAAAATCGAGTGTAGTACCGGAAGACTGGAGAGTAGCCAATGTTACTCCGATTTTTAAGAAGGGTTCCAGAGGAGATCCGGGAAATTATAGACCGGTGAGTCTGACGTCGGTGCCGGGCAAGATGGTGGAGGCTATTATTAAGAATAAAATTGCAGAATATACAAAAACATGGACTGATGAGACAAAGTCAGCACGGATTTAGTGAAGGGAAGTCTTGCCTCACCAATCTAATGCATTTTTTTGAGGGGGTAAGCAAACATGTGGACAATGGGGAGCCGGTTGATATTGTATATCGGATTTTCAGAAGGCGTTTGACAAAGTGCCGCACGAAAGACTCCTGAAGAAATTGCAGAGTCATGGAATCGGAGGTAGGGTATTATTATGGATTAAGAACTGGTTGAAAGATAGGAAGCAGAGAGTAGGATTGCGTGGCCAGTATTCTCAGTGGAGGAGGGTAGTTAGTGGGGTCCCGCAGGGGTCTGTGCTGGGTCCGTTGCTTTTTAATGTATTTATAAATGACCTAGAGATGGGAATAACTAGTGAGGTAATTAAATTCGCCGATGACACAAAATTATCAGGGTCGTCAAGTCGCAGGAGGAATGTGAACGATTACAGGAGGACCTTGCGAGACTGGGAGAATGGGCGTGCAAGTGGCAGATGAAGTTCAATGTTGACAAGTGCAAAGTGATGCAGTGGGTAAGAGGAACCCGAATTATAGCTACGTCTTGCAAGGTTCCGCGTTAGGAGTTACGGATCAAGAAAGGGATCTGGGTGTCGTCGTCGATGATACGCTGAAACTTCTGCTCAGTGTGCTGCTGCGGCTAGGAAAGCGAATAGAATGTTGGGTGTTATTAGGAAGGGTATGGAGTCCAGGTGTGCGGATGTTATAATGCCGTTGTATCGCTCCATGGTGCGACCGCACCTGGAGTATTGTGTTCAGTACTGGTCTCCGTATCTCAAAAAAGATATAGTAGAATTGGAAAAGGTACAGCGAAGGGCGACGAAAATGATAGTGGGGATGGGACGACTTTCCTATGAAGAGAGGCTGAGAAGGCTAGGGCTTTCAGCTTGGAGAAGAGACGGCTGAGGGGAGATATGATAGAAGTGTATAAATAATGAGTGGAATGGATCGGGTGGATGTGAAGCGACTGTTCACGCTATCCAAAAATACTGACTAGAGGGCATGAGTTGAAGCTACAGTGTGGTAAATTTAAAACGAATCGGAGAAAATTTTTCTTCACCCAACGTGTAATTAGACTCTGGAATTCGTTGCCGGAGAACGTGGTACGGGCGGTTAGCTTGACGGAGTTTAAAAAGGGGTTAGATAGATTCCTAAAGGACAAGTCCATAGACCGCTATTAAATGGACTTGGAAAAATTCCGCATTTTTAGGTATAACTTGTCTGGAATGTTTTTACGTTTGGGGAGCGTGCCAGGTGCCTTGACCTGGATTGGCCACTGTCGGTGACAGGATGCTGGGCTAGATGGACCTTTGGTCTTTCCCAGTATGGCACTACTTATGTACTTATGTACTTATGTACTTATGTTTTTATATTGTACATTATATTTTACATATCACTTAATTTTATTGTATATCTTTTCATTTCATTTTTATTTTATTGCATATATGGGTTACAGAGTAATAGGGGAATTTGAAAGTATTGAATTTTCTTAATATTTTCCTTTATTCTCCTTTGTTATGAGAATTGGAACTACTAATTGTAGTGGACTTGAACTGAATAATTTCTGGGGAGGGGAGGTTTCATGATAGCATTGTGCTTATTATTTCAATCAGTTTTTTGTACAAGTTTAGCTTCATTTGTCTTTATTTGAAATTTCATAAATAAAATGTTCTAAAAATGGAATAATTTTATCAATGGGGGGAGCTAGGGTGGGGGCGGGGCTATGGTGGGGCGGGCTATGGTGGGGGTGGGGCTAGGATGGGGCCCACCAAATTGGTCTGCATAGGCCCCGCACTTGCTAAGAACCGGCCCTGGACCCACCCCACAATAGCCAGGCCCCCTGCAACCAGTTACAGAACCTATGACAAGGCAGAATTGGTGTGTAGAGCCTGAGCTCTTTCATTAAAACTTGGGAACCATGGGTCAATTTTAGCAGACAATAGAAAGGTGCCGCCAGTACTCAGTACCCCAAGTACCCCCTCAAAAAAAGCCCTGGTACTGTATAAAACACAATCCTACCTTTAAGCGGCAACCCATGGCAGGTCAAATTTTGATTATCAGCTTAATTGTCCATGTGTTAGCCAGTACAGCATAAACAGGTATTCAATGCCGAAACCTGGACATCACCTGGCATTGAATATCTGCATTAACGCTGGTGGCAGTGAACAAAACGCTCACTGCTGCCAGAGGATATTGACCCCATATATTAAAAAAAGCATAAAATAATAGCAATATATAAAATCAAATGATAAGATCAGAAATTACAAATAAGTAATAAACACATATAAGACAGAAAGAAGATAGCCAAAGAAAAGTATGCTAATAATAAATCAAGAGAGGTCACATCACAGATAAAGATTAAAAACAGGTAATAAAAGGATCAAGCCTCATTAATATCAGTAATCTACATAGCATTCAACTTGGCAGTGCTGGGTGGACTGGGCTGGGCTGGCCATTTTCACATCAGGCTCCTGCAACTTAGATTAAATAATACACTTATATTTATTTACAACTCAAACTTTACAGACTTCTGCTCAGTTTGTGTTGAGGCACCAGTCCTCACTTTTTACTTCAAACTTCTTTCCTTTATTTTGACTGGAGAAAGGAAACTTTTATCTTCCCTTCAGATTACAAACAATGTCTTCTCATGTCCTGTGATCTGAGCTGGATCTATATTTACATCTACTACTACTACTACTTATCACTTCTGTAGCGCTACAAGGCATATGCAGCGCTGTACAGCATACACATAAAGACAGTCCCTGCTCAAAGAGCTTACAATCTAAATAAGACAGGTAACAGACAGAACAACTAAGAGGTAAGGGAATTAAAGAGGAGGGGATAAAAGGTACGGCAAGTGAGCAGTGGTTAGGACTCAAAAGCAGCATCAAAGAGGTGGGCTTTTAGCTTGGACTTGAAAACGGCCAAAGACTGACATCTAACCTCCTCCTGGACAACAAAAGAAAAAGCCTACAGCATCCTGCCTGAACCTGACCATCCAAGGATATCAGAACCAGAAAGTACAAACAGGCTCATTTTCGAAAGAGATGGATGCCCAAAAAGTGACATAAATCAGCACTTGGACTTCCATCTCTCAGAGACGTCCGAATTGGTATAATTGAAAGCCGATTTTGGACATTTCTAACTGACGTCCGTCGCAAGGACGTCCAAATTTCAAGGGGGCGTATCAGAGGTGGGGTGAAGGCGGAACTTGGGTGTTCCTAAGACTTGGACTTCTTTGACCTAATCGAAAAAAGCAGAGTGGTCCATGACTACAACTTGGATGTTTTCACCCGGACCTGTTTTTATTACGAATAAGGCATGCAAAGGTGCCAGAATGACCAGATGACCACCGGAGAGATCAGGGATGACCTCCCATTACTCCCCAGTGGTCACTAACCCCATCCCACCCTCAAAAAAACATTATTAAAAATATTACTTGCCAGCCTCTATGCCAGTCTCAGATGTCATACTCAGGTCCATCACAGCAGTATGCAGTTTTAGTGGGTGCAGTGCACTTCAGACAGGTGGACCCAGGTCCATACCCCCTCTACCTGTTACATTTGTAGAGGAAACAGCGAGCCCTCCAAAACCCACCAGAAACCCTCTGTACCCACATCTAGGTGCCCCTTCACCTGTAAGGGCTATGGTAGTGGTGTACAGTTGAGGGTAGTGCGTTTTGGGGGGGGCTCAGCACTCAAGGTAAGGGAGCTATGTACCTAGGAGCATTTTATGAAGTACACTGCAGTGCCCCCTAGGGTGCTCGATTGGTATCCTGGCATGTCAGGGGAACCAGTGCACTACAAATGCTGGCTCCTCCCATGTCCAAATGACTTGCATTTGGACGTTTTGACTTGGATTGTCTGGTTTCGAAAATCGCCGAAAGTCAAGATGTCCAAATCTAAGGACGTCCAAATCCAAGGATGTTCTTGGTATTTTCGAAATGAAAGATGGACATCCATCTTTTTAGAAAATGTGCTGAATGCGCGTAGGCCCTTATGCACCTTTGTAAAAGGGCCCTAAGGTCCTCCCAATGAATTTCCTTAAGCACACCCTCTCCAAAAGAATTCACTGGAGTAGCCCCCACACTCTGGAAAGCACTCCCTGAAAGGCTTCGATTAACACAAGACTATCTCTACTTTAGGAAGCAGGTGAAAACTTGGCTCTTCAACCAGGCCTTTAACGGAAGAAGTAAATGACACCGGCTGCATGTATTACAGCAGGACATGTTTATCAACTCCTACTTTAGCCAAGATAATGTTCAAGCACCTTTCTGACCTCATTTGCAACTCTCTTCAATTAGTCCCTTATTTTCTTACTCCTGTTAGTATCTTATCTATCTATATGTTCCATCTTTTCTTAAACCCTATGCTGTCTATTAAATGTTTTATTGTGTATTGTGTTGGCATTATAATGTAGCATACTATGCTATACTTTGTATTGTTGCTCAAATATTTTTACTGCTCCCTCTTCCACCCTGACCCCAACCTTAAATAAGTAATAAGTAATGCCACACTGGGAAAAGACCAAGGGTCCATCGAGCTCAGCATCCTGTCCACGATAGCGGCCAATCCAGGCCAAGGGCTCCTGGTAAGCTTCCCAAACGTACAAACATTCTATACATGTTATTCCTGGAATTGTGGATTTTTCCCAAGTCCATTTAGTAGCGGTTTATGGACTTGTCCTTTAGGAAACTGTCTAACCCCTTTTAAACTCTGCTAAGCCAACCGCCTTCACCACGTTCTCTGGCAACGAATTCCAGAGTTTAATTATGCGTTGGGTGAAGAAAAAGTTTCTCCGATTTGTTTTAAATTTACTACACTGTAGTTTCATCGCATGCCCCCTAGTCCTAGTATTTTGGAAAGCGTGAACAGACGCTTTACAGCCACCTGTTCCACTCCACTCATTATTTTATATACCTCTATCATGTCTCCCCTCAGCTGTCTCTTCTCCAAGCTGAAAAGCCCTAGTCTCCTTAGTCTTTCTTCATAGGGAAGTCGTTCCATCCCCGCTATCATTTTAGTCGCCCTTCGCTGCACCTTTTCCAATTCTACTATATCTTTCTTGAGATGCGGCGACCAGAATTGAACACAATACGCAAGGTGCGGTTGCACCATGGAGCGATACAACGGCATTATAACATCCTCACACCTGTTTTCCATACCTTTCCTAATAATACCCAACATTCTATTCGCTTTCCTAGCCGCAGCAGCACACTGAGCAGAAGGTTTCAGTGTATTATTGACGACGACACCCAGATCCCTTTCTTGGTCCGTAACTCCTAACGTGGAACCTTACATGACATAGCTATAATTCGGGTTCTTTTTTCCCACATGCATCACCTTGCACTTGATCACATTAAACGTCATCTGCCATTTAGCCTCCCAGTCTTGTAAGGTCCTTCTGTAATTTTTCACAATCCTGTTGCGAGTTAACAACTTTGAATAACTTTGTGTCACCTATCCCTGGTATCTAGTGCACACCCAACCACCCCCAACTCAAACTCCTCCAAATTAAAAATACGTTTCCCTGGAGTTTAGTACCCCCTCACCTTCTCAACCCCTCCTCCAGTCCCCAAACCTCCCCCAAGTTCATACCTGAAAGGAGGCAGGAATGAGCCCACTCACTCCTGCCTCTGGTGCTGCCATCTTGAAGATTGGCAGTGCCCTGCCTAGTACATTCTCTTATATGGCAGAAAGTGCCGCTATTTTTCAAAATGGCACCAAAAGCAGAATTGAGTGGGTATCGTTCCTTCCTCCTTTGAGGTATGAACTTGGGGGAGGGGTTGTGGAGGTGCACTAGGCACCAAAGATTTACTTTTATACTCAGAAAAAGGGAGGGTCAGGGGAAGGAGGGAGGAGGAGGGGGCCACTAGACTTCTAGTGCAAATGTTTGAAGGGTACATTGGAGGGTTGGTAGGCTACCAGACTACCATGAAATGTTTTTAACTGTGGATGTAGAGGGTCTCGTTGTGTTGGTCCAGTCATTGGGGATGGAAGGGAAGAAGGTCACTAGACCAACAGGTGACCTGATGTCAACTATCTAGGGCAGAATGGTCAATTTTGGGAGAGAGAGGGAGTGCTGGTAGACATCCACTCCTCTCAACCAGTCCTTCTGCACTGCCCCAGATCCTGTCAAAAGGTTTCCCACAGTAGTTGTACAGACAAAGTTTTTTTTGTTTGCATTCATTTCAATACAACGTGCGGTCAAGGTTTCCAGGTGAGTTAACACCTGCACTGAAACCCTTTCTGCATTTCTATTCTGCAGTAAAACTGTGTTAAACTGCAGTAACCACGTGGGAAGCTTTCTGCATCGGCCCCTGTGAGTTTATCTCCTGGATCCACTTATCGGTAATATATCAAGAATTAAAAATGTATAAACCACTAGAAAAACAAAAATAAAAACCATTAGTATGTTTGCAAAAGAACTATGAAAAAAGAGATAAATAGTAAGTTGACAAATGCAATAATCTCGGACAAATGAATTGAATAACAGCTCCTAACAATATGACATAAGTATGACTTCGTAATCCAAGATTATATCACAGAAGCAGCACAATCTAATAGACCACAAAACATTATATATAGAAAGTTATATCCTCATGGGTAGCATAAGGATGTACAAAAATATGTTTTAACCACAAGAGAACATAAGTCTCAGCCTAACTGTAATATGGTAAAATGTTTCAAACAAATGCAGCATTAAAAATAAGAAAGACTATAAGTAGTAGTAGTAGCAGTAGGCTATAAAAGATTAAATCTAGGATGCGGAACATTAATAATTAAACCTTAATATGCCCTTTTACAAAGTCGTGCTGAAAAATGGCCTGCAGTAACGTAGACGTGTGTTTCGGCACTTGCAGAATCATTTTTCAGCGCACCTGTAAAAAATGCCTTTTAAAAATTTTTGCAGAAAATGGACGTGTGGGAAAATGAAAATTGCCACACATCCATTTTGGGTCGGAGACCTTACCACCAGCCATTGACCTAGTGGTAAACTCACGCAGTAACCAGGGGCGTAGCTACGTGAGGCTATGGGGGCATGGCCCCCATAGATTTGGCCCTGGCCCCCCCACCGCCAACCCTTCGACCCCCCTCCTGCCGCCAACTCTCCCCACCGCCGCCGTCAGGTACCTTTGCTGGCAGGGGTCCCCAACCCCGCCAGCCGAAGTCTTCTTCTCCGGCGCAGCCACGTTGCTGATCTGCAAGGGCAGGCTTCTGTTTCTGTGAGTCTGTCGTCCTGCGGCGGTGGGAAGGGGGGTCAACAGGGTTGGCGCCGGGGGGGTTAAAGGTGGTGGTGGTGGTGGGGTCAAAAATGGTGGGGGGGGGGGGGGTCGGCGGCGCCGGGGGGGGGGCTAAATGTGCCCCCTCACCTTGGGCTCTGGACCACCCTCCCGCCGAAGTCTGGCTACGCCCCTGGCAGTAACTGGGCAGTAATGACCTACGTGTGTCAAATGCCACTTGGCACGTGTCCGATACATGTGTCTGAATTATTTTTCAGACGTGTGTATCAGATGCGTGCTAAAAATGAAATTACCGCAAGAGTCATACGGTAGCTGGGCGGTAACTCCATTTTGGTGCACGTTGGGCGCACATGGACGCTTACGTGGCTTAGTAAAAGGGCCCCTAAGTTACAAACAGCTTGACAACTACAAAAGCAGTACCACAAACTGGTGCTAGACTATGGATAAACATGTAATAAAAAAGATTAAAAAACCCAAACAGATTCATACATGATTGACCTGAACATTGGTTCCATATGTCTGTTTTGTAGTCCTTTTACAAAACAGACATATGGAACCAATACCAGAAACCCACAGCTATGTGAAACCATAGACAAAACCAAATAGAAAGCAGATAATTGAAAAACGTAATGTAAAGCAAAAATGTCGACTCACCCATGAAGTGCCACAAACAGCAAACTCAATTCAGATAAACATGACACATAGGCGATGGGGTTTTAATGATGAAACGTTGCCGGCTATGAATGCGTGTATGAAATTACATTAAATTGACAGCACTTAGAAAACGAAAGTGATAATAATATTGAAAAAAAAAAACAAATCTAAGGTTCTAAAAGTTAGGGGCCCTTTTACAAAGCTGTGATAAAACTAATACATGTTTAACACAGGGCGCGCTGAGGCATCCTGTGGTAATTTTGGGATGTTCATGTGCTATTCCCATGCTAAGAAATAAAAATTATTTTTTAGGGGCCCTTTTACAAAGCCCAACACGGGCTTTCCTCATGCTGATCTGGAGCTGCTGCCGGCCCAGCGTGGGTGCCTGTGGTAGTTCCAGCCCCAGTGCACACCATTTCCCACTCTAGGGAAAATAGGGATGTATTTTTAGCACAGTGCTAACCCAGTAGTAATCAGGCAGTGCTGCATGCTACCCGGTTACCGCCGGGTTAAAGCAGGAACCCTTACCGCCACCTCAATTGGGTGGCGTTAAGTGCTCCTGCCCACATGGCCACAGGGTAAGTGAAATCTTACCACATGGCCATGTTTTTTTCAGCCTTTTTACCTGCTGTGGTAAAAAGGGCCTCAGCGCACAAGTAAAACGACTCCCGCTACCAGCGCAGGGCCCTTTTTACTGCAGCTTGGTAAAAGGACCCTTTAGTGCTGGGGGTGGATCTGGAGGGCAGAAAATGAGTGTGGTTTGTGTTTTACCAGTGCAGCTACATTGCCGTATAGTAACTAATTAGCGCATGCTTAGTGCGTGAGCCCTTACCACCTACATAATGAATGGCAGTAGGGGCTCACACACTAATTTTTTTATTTTTCTTACATTTGTACCCCGCACTTTACCACTCATAGCAGGTTCAATGCGGCTTACATATTATATACATGACAAAATTATCACATGGCCATTAATAAGGAAAATAGAAAAATCATCCATTTTACCCCAGCGGTAAAAATGGCCTTAAGGGATCTTTTACTAAAGCTTAGACCAAGTTGTCTGCAACAGGGCCCATTTTATTCCTATGGGGCCTGCTGCAGATAACTCGAGCTAAACTTTAGTAAAAGACCCCCTAAGTGCGCAGGAATGACCAGTGTAAGGCCGCACTATGACCACTTGTTACCGCTGTTTGGTAAAAGAGTCCCTTAACTAGGCACCAATCCTAAATGTATAAGAAATGAATGCAAAAAACATGATTGGAGATGGTGCTAAATAATCCCGAGAACAATACTTTGGCTATGTGGCTAGTGTGGGTGTTCTGTGCACATTGACTGCTTCTAAACTGAGAAACTATAATGCCAGGTAATTTTCTATTTATCTCATTTTAAAAATATTTCTTTTACAAATGTACTACTTGATTTTATTTTTGTCTTTGTAGTGGTTTATACAGTTTTTAATACTCAATATATATCACTGATAAGTGGATATAGGTAGGAGACAAGCTCACAGTGAGAAGATTGTATGGTAATGAAGTTTGACAAACTGTTTTGCTTTCACACATGGTGCTCTTTTCAATATCTCAGTTTGGATCTAGGATATAACTACTTAGTTACATTATTGAATATTAGTGAGGCTTGATAATCTGCCCTTTAAAATCTTTAATTGTGGTGTGACCTCTCCTGCTTGGATCTTATTTCTGTCGTTTGTGTTTCTGATTTACTATTTGATTTATATATTTTAAATTATTTTATTCTTATTTTTATATGTTTATGTATTTTATAGACCTATGAATACAGGCACTGAGATGAAACATGGTCTGTGTCGCATTTACAATTGGACCTCTAACATAATTAAAGTACAAAAAACATAAAATAAAATAAAGATGGATAAAACTGAAGAGAGACCAAAGGGACTGGCTAGACCAGGAAGCAGTAAGGCCAACAACATATCCTACTTCTGGGTTTGAAACAGTGTGAAATTCACCTCATCTGCTTGTTGCAGCTTGAAATGAGCAGACAACACAACAGCGCCTCAGGGAATATGAGCTTTAACTGTCATGAATTCCAGAGTGGCTGAGATGCTGCACCAGGCTCTCAGTAGTTAGAATTCTGCTGTTATTGACATTACTTTTTATTAAAGCATTTCAAATTCAGACATGGCCTATCAATTAACAGACATTGCTCTTATGTTGGGAAAGTTAACTGCTGTCATGAACTAAATATTTGAAATGGCTCTTCATCAACCAGTTGTGGGATTTAAAACAAAACCTGCTGTACTGGTTCTGAATAGAGAATTTCTAGCTAATACTACTATTGCTGCTTATTTTTTATAGTGCTACTAGATTGTGTCCCAAATAATCATAGGGGTAAGGAGGAGGAGACATTCCTCAGCTTCTATGAAGGAGTTAGAAATGCAATATGTGTTTGAGGGAAATTCTGATTTTGTAGTATTGTCAGCTATTAACTGCTTTCATAGAGAAATTGTAGATAGAAACTAAAGAATAACATGGGGACAAAGTTTGTCCCTGTCCCCCTGAGTGTTATCCCTGGCCCTGCCCTATCCCCACGAGCACTGTCTGAACCCATTCACACAAGCCTCAAACATTTATGATTTTATATTTAAATCATTTTATTAAAGTATAAAAAGAAACAATATTCTGTTCAACTGTCCTCGCCATGTTATAACAGTCAAACACCAATGTAACTCTCAACTAAAATTTAAATTGCAACCAAAACTTGTTTTTGGATAACAGTGAGATATAAGAATGAATGAATGAATAAATGAATAAATAAATAAATAAATCACAACAGTACAAGGATCGACAAAACCCCTGTCCATCCTCCCCGCTCACAAATATCCCCTCCACTATCAGGAAAACTGAGCAAGCCAAATTCTACAGTATGCTAAATAGAAAATTCATGCTAACAGAGCACCTCAGTCATACACACAGAACACAAATGCCAAATACATAATACCAGACCAAAAATGCCAAAAATGATAAACATAAATTAAACCAAATATCAAGAAGCCACACGTTGCATGTAGTACAACATCAAAGAAATAGAAAGAGATGCATTTCCTCCTATATCATGCAAAATATAAAAATGACCCATGCCAGGGATGGTGTTAAGGGAGTGCAACTAGGGCAGCTACCCCCTGGCCAAAGAGAGCCCTAAACCTGCTGGAAGCTGAAGAAGGCGTGACCTGGTAGTCCCCTCCCAAATTTCTGCCCTGAGCCCCAGCCATGTCTAACACCAGCTCCAGCAGGATACACATTTCAAATATGACATATTCTAATCACAAAATAGAAAATACAATTTTTTTCTACCTTTTGTTGTCTGGTCATTTATTTTTCAAATCATGTTGGTCCCAGGCTCTGGTTTCTGCTTCCCTCTGTCTTCTCTTAACATACTTACCAGGGTCTCCTGCTTGTTTGGCATTTCTTCTTTCTCCATGCTCACCATCCATCTTCCATCTCTGTGTACCTATTTCCCCCCATGTTCAGTATCTCTCCTCTGTGCCCCCTATACTTCCTGACCAGCATCTCCTCTGAGTCCATCTACCTACATGCATCTACACCACATAAGAGCCATACTGGGTCAGACCAATGGTCTATCTAGCTGTCACGTCTGTGGTCGTGACCCCTCTCAGGCTTACCTTACTTCTGGCGGTCAATTTCTAAGCTGGCTTCTGTCTGTTCTTTCTAAGTTAGCTCTGTCTCTGTCTCTGAGTGCTGGCTGCTTCCAGCATGGCTCTGATTGCTCCTTTGTGCTGCACCTGTGTATGTTGAGCCTCTATATGCTTCAGTATGCTTTCTGTGCTTCTTGGTTTGTGCTCCTCTTGCCCTCTGGTGGCCAGAACCGGTGGCTGCCATGGACTGTCTTGCTGTCCCTACCCATTCCAGACTTCAGCTCGGTCCGGTCCGGATCTTCCAGGCTGCCAGACTTGTCTTTCTTGTTTGTGCCTGAACAGCACCCGTAGCTGCCTTGTGATTGCTGCAGCTGAGCCTCACTTCTGTGTTTGCCTTTGCATCCTCTAAGGTCCCTGGTATGTTGGGGTGCGTTGTGCACTTCTGCCTAGTCCAGTTCTAGTCTGAGTTTCTTGCTTGTATTCTAGTTAGCTTGTGTGTTGCTTAATTCTAGTTAGTCTGTGTGTAGCTAGTTTTGGTTCTATTGCTTATTTCCTAGTGTTGCCTCTGGTCTGTATTCCTGGCTTGGGTTTCTTTCTTAGTGGCTGCTTGGCAGCTTTCAGTATTTGCTCTGTTCCCTGCCTGTATTTCTAGCTAATGGAGCTTCAGCCATATTCCTGTTCTCTGCCTGTATTTCCCAGCTACTGGAGCTCCAGCCATAGCCCTGCTCCCTGCCTGTATTTCTAGCTGCTGGAGCTTCAGCCATAGTCCTGTCCTCTGCCTGTATTTCTAGCTACTGGAGCTCCATCCATAGCCCTGCACCCCTGTCTTGATTCCAACCCTGTCTGCTTCTACCTAGTGTGGTATTTGTGTGAGGGTCCTAGTCTAGTATTCTGCCTAGCCTCCCTTGGGTATTCTAGATCCCGTGGGGTTCCTTTTGGTATCCAGTTCCTGCCCTTTCCTGAAAGTCCTGCCAGCCGCTAGCACCTGGGGGCTCAACTCCCAGGGAACGGCGGTCAAGCGCAGGTGAAGTCTACCTGTTTCTGCTCTGCCTGTTCCAGCTTGTTTGCCTCTGCTGCAACTCCAGTCCAGGGTTCCAGTCCTGTGTTGCCTTGTCTCTGGTTTGGAGGTGATTTTGCCTGCCACTGCTGCTCCACGGCAGTGGTCCAAGGGCTCACAACCCAGTGCTTCCGGGAGAAGCGTGACACTAGCCTACTATCCTGTTTCCAAACAGTGGTCAAGCCAAGTCACAAGTACCTGGCAGAAATCTAAATCGTGGCAACATTCCATGCTACAAATCCCAGGGCAAGCAGTTGCTTCCCCATGTCTGTCTCAATAGTAGACTATGGACTTTTCCTCCAGGAACTTGTCCAAACCTTTTTAAACCCAGATACCCTAACCACTGTTACCACATCATCTGGCAAAGAGTTCCATAGCTTAACTATTCGTTCAGTGAAAAAATATGTCCTCCTATTTGTTTTAAAAGTATTTACATATAATTTCCTTGAGTGCCCCTAGTCTTTGCACTTTTGGAGTGAGTAAAAAATAGATTTACTTTTACTCGTTCTACATCACTCAGGATTTTGTAGACCTTAATCATATCTCCCCTCTTCTGTCTCTTTTCCAAGCTGAAGAGCCCTAACCCTTTTCTTCTATTAGAGGAGTTCCATGCCTTGTATAATTTTGTTAGCTCTTCTTTGAATCTTTTCTAATTCTACTATATCTTTTTTGAGATACGGTGACCAAAAGTGAACGCAATACTCAAAGTGCGGTCACACCATGGAGCAATACAGAGGCATTATAGTATTTTCAGTCTAATTCACCATCCCTTTCCTAATAATTCCTAGCATTCTTGTTTGCTTTTTTGGCTACTGCTGCACACTGAGCAGAAGATTTCAGCATATTATCTACAACGACACCTAGATCTTTTTCTTGGGTGCTGACCCCCAAGTTGGACCCTTTCATCAGGTAACTATAATTCAGATTATTCTGTCCAATGTGCATCACCTTGCATTTGTCCACATTAAATTTCATCTGCCATTTGGATACCCAGTCTTCCAATTTCCTAAGGTATTCCTGCAATATTTCACAGTCTTCATGTGTTTTAACAACCTTGAATAGTTTTGTGTCATCTGCAAATTTAATCACCTCACTTGTTGTTCCGATTTCCATATCATTTATAAATATGTTAAATAGCACAGGAACCAGTACTGATCCCTGCGGCACTCCACTGTTCACCTTCCTCCATTGGGAGACATGACCATTGAACTCTACCCTCTGTTATTTGTCCAATAACCAATTCCTAATCCATACCAAAACCTTGCCTCCTGTCCCATGACTTTTTCATTTTCTCAGGGGTCTCTCATGAGGAACTTTATCAAAAGCTTTCTGAAAATCTAGATACACTACATCAACCAGTTCACCTTTATCCACACATTTATTCATGTCTACAGAGAAATGAAACAAATTGTTGAGGCAAGACTTCCCTTGGCTGAACTCTTGCTGACTCTGTCCCATTAAACCATGTTTGTCTACGTGTTCTGTAATTTTATTCTTTATAATAGTTTCCACTGTTTTGCACACCTCTATGTCCCTATGCCCTCCGCCTGTGTCCAACATCACTCCTTTATGTCTCTATGCCCCCCAAGTCCAGCATCTCCCTTTTGTGTTCCTGTTATCCCTCATGTCTAGCATCTTCCCTCTGTGTCCATATACCCCCTCTCATGTCTGACATTGCCCTTCTGTTTCTATATACCATCCACATGTAGCATGCCCCCTTTGTGTTCCAGTCCCTATGCTCCCCTCCATCCATCATCTCCCCTATCTGTTTTTGCATACCTCCCTGTGTCCAACTTCTCACCTCTCTTGCTTCCCCATACCAATGTGTCTCTCTCCCTCCCTCCCTCCCTCTGCTGTGTGTTTACTATTTCACCTCTCTTCCTTCATCCCCTTAGTTCATCATCTCTTTCACTTCCCTCCAGCAGCCCCCGAAGGGTCCACATCTCTCTACCTTCCCTCCAGCCCCACTCCATGGGTCCAGCATCACTCTCCTTTCCCTCCAGCTCCCCCATGGGTCCAGCACCTTTCTCACTTCCCTCCAGCTCCCCCCATGGTTCGCACCTCTCCCTACTGCCTTTCATGGGTTCAGATCCTCTCTCCCTTCCTTCGAGCCCCCACAAGGATCCAGCACCTCTCTCCCTTCCTTTGAGCCCCCCCCCATGGGTCAGTGCCTCTCTCCGTTCCCTCCAGCCCCCATAGGCCCATCACCTCTCTCCCTTCCCTCCAGCCAGCCAACCCTCCCTCTCTCTCCCTCCCCCACCATGGTCCAGCATCTCCCTCCCTTCCCTCCAGCCCCCCATGGTCCATCCCCTTCCCTTCAACTCCCCTGTGGGTACAGCAGCCCTCCTCCCACATTTCTAGTGCATGCTTCCTCCTGCCTTTCTAGCACCCCAGCCTCCTGTGGGTCAAGCAACCCCCCCACCCCCAGCAACCCTCATGGTCCAGCACTTTGACTTCCTCTCCCCCTCCCACTGTGGTAGTGCTGTTATGCAGGCGATAGCAATCTCCACATGCCTGCTCCTGGGCCTTCTTTCTGCCAGGTCCTGCCTTCTGATGCAACTTCTTGCTTTTACTAAACTGGAAGTTGCATCAGAAGGCAGGACCCTGCAAAGAAAATGCCTAGTTGCAGGCCTGTGGTGATCACTTGAGGTAGAGCTACTGTTGGGGAGGGGGAGAGGAAGGAAGGAAGGAAGGAAGGAAGGGATGCAGGCAGGCAGGCAGACAGATTTGGGGATGCTGGACCTGCTGGAGCAGAAACCACTTTTTTTTTTTTTTTTACTGTGAGAGCAAAGCTTTTTACTGTTCCTGTGGGCGGTAAAAAGTTTTCCTCCCGCACCTGCAGTAAATGCGCCAATTTTTTTTCTGTTACCATGGATTTACCAAGGATTTACCATCGGTCCCCATCCCAGTGTAATTCTCTAATAGAAACGTATAAAAATGAAGGCAGGTAAAGAACAAGGGGCCGATATTCAAACCACGAGAGGTGGCGCAGCTAACTCCCACAGTCAGTGGTGAGAACTGATATTCAATGGCAGACTGATTCTGATGACCCGCATTGAATATCTGGTTTAATTTTGGCTGGTTTAAACTTATCTGGCGAAGCTCATATTCAGCACTGGCCAGTTAAGTTTAAACTGGCCAAAGATAGGCCTGCTATTTCAGTGGCCTGATTTGGCTGCCAAACTTAACCAGCGATGCACTGAATATTAGTGGATAGTCGGTTATCTTGCATGATATAACCAGTTAGTCGCTACGGGGGGGGGGGGGGGGATTCTATATATGGTGCCTAAAAAGTCCGCACGAAAAACATTTCCGTCTCAGTGTATTGTAAAGCAGCGCCTAGATTTAGGTGCGGTATATAGAATACGCTTAGTTGATATCCCAAAGCCTAAATCTATTTGCCTCCATTTACACCAATGAAAACATGGCATAAATCCCAGCGCATAGATTTAGGTGCAGTGGGCGATATTCTATAACAGTATACATAAATTTTGGAACACCACAAAACGCCTATTTCCCCACCAATAACCACGCCCCTTTTTGCCTGCATGCATTAAAATTTAGTTGCTCTGCATTACAGAATATGCTTACCAATTTGTGCACGATATTTTAATTATTGTCAATTAGTGCTCATTATTGCTTGTTAATTGCTGTTAACAATGCTGATTGGCTTGTTAACCATTAAGTTACGTGCGTTGTTATAGAATACACTTGGATTTCAGCACGGAATGCTAGGCACGCTATATAGAATCCAGGGGAAGTGCTGACCAGGAATATTTTGCAGAAGATAACCAGATCTTCCCACTG